>NW_016908908.1:184740-242015 GCF_001483705.2 Eufriesea mexicana
CAATTTCGAATCAACTATACCAAACAAGAAATCTTCTTATAAGATTCTTAATAAGTCTTCTTAATAAGTCTTCGAGCTAATCTACCTAATAAAAACATTTGATGTACATGCCAAGTCACCAGATATTATCTTGCATTTCATCGACTATAGTATCTGCGACGAAAAGTTTTAAGATAGGAATAAAATAATTTCAAATTTATTTTGCAAATTGACAAGGAAAACACGTACGATCCTAAATATCCTTTTTCAAAATGCAAACGTATACTTTTAAATTGAAAATGACAAGTGACTCCCTCTGTCTATCGCTCGAGCCAATAAACCTAATAGCAAATCTGAGGCCTATGAGCGCGCCCCCTATCCCGCTTAAATACACGCGTTTGTTTAGAACCGCCAACTCGAATCACTGAACGAAATGTAAGTTTATTGAACTCACGCTGCGTGGTCTTTAACCGTCGTCTTCCACGTTTCTCGCTATCCCTTGTTTTCTCTTCTTAATACCAAACCAAACAACTCTTGCGATAGCTTTCACACTTGGATCATAAATCCTAGTCTTTAAAAATAATTGTCACTTAAACTTGAATTCCTATCACGAGTCGAATTCAATTACAAGCTTTCCCAATCTCCATCAGCAAACACGAAGTTCATTTTGGCTTTGTCACCATGATAATCCCATGACCCTCATTTCTTCATAGCGATTACGACCTTGATTAACACGTTGCTCGACTGTTTCGAAACGCTCAATTTTTCCACTTTTGTCGTTTCTTTCGATGATAATCCGACACGTAGTTTGGCAGCTAGCTTCGACATCTATCGAGAATACCAACCTCGATTTTCGAGAAATTGTAACGCGAAAATGATTTTAAAGATGTGGATCGCGGGTTACGCAAGCTGCACGAGTTTCACAGGTAATGGGTTTAATAATTATCCAAACAGTCGCCAAATGTGTTTAGCTCAGATAATTATAGGTCGATGAGGAGCTGGAAACCGGTTTCGTCTAGACACTCTTTCACAAGGTGTTCCTGGAACGATGACATTGCACTCGTTTAATCCGACTATTCTCCGAGAAGTTAGGATCGAAGAGCTTAGGACGGACTACTAACTTAGGCTACGTTTGGAGTAGACCTAAACACAACAATGTTTGTGTGACCATGAACAGACAGCCTTCGCGAGTACACCTGGAAGATTCCTAACCTGACTCTAGCGTATTTTCCTTGTCCAAGAGTGGAATATTCCTATTACAAGGTGAAAGTTGTTTGTGACGTTTCCGTTACTAGCACTTCACGAACACGAGTTTTGAAACGAGTGACTGGAATACTTTCTGGTACTCCGTTCTATTCTTCTTCATAGGAATTTCGTTCGCTTTGGTAGAGAGGAGCCTATTTGTGTTACAAAGGTGACAAGGTCTTCGTCGATATTAGCTGTATCCTTCAGTTGTTCACTTCTTCAGCTTTAGGAAGGTATAATATACTGCTAGCATGGTGTAGTATGTACGATAGTGCGATATTCCTCGAAACAGTCTAATATTCACAAGGCACAGTGACATTCGTTGAACCAATTTTATTCTTGCTCACTCACTCACGAAATAGAGGAAGGAGATTAGTTTTGGGCTATTTTCAGGGTTTCACTGTGTTCATTCACGAAAGAGAGAACCGACGGAGAGACACTGTGGCGCGACTTTGATCGGCGTTTGGAGAAATAGGTAAACGATAAGCAAGTGAATCGTCAGATGAACACCGGGGAATCGTTTGCCTTGGATCACGTTGGCTCAACTGAATGAAGCATTCGACCGTCCGCGCTCTTATAAGCCGCTCACTTCGATTAAACCCCTTTCTCAGTGTTCATCGCAGACGTAGTAGGTAGTAGAGCCGCGATGGTCTCTATCTGGATCAACAGGAAGTACTCAAACATCTGTTTCAACGAAGACCGCCGGAACTGGTATCCCGAAGAGATTTACTTCACCATATCTTTTATTCCGTATAATATACCTCTTTTCTTTTTTATTTCATATTATTAAATAATTATTGTAGAGATAGGGTGGTGTTAAATAATGTAAAATTATTTATTAACTATAAAATAATATATACAATGTGCGGTGACGGTAAAGACCACGAATATAATCTATCTATTAAACTCTTACAACTACAACGACACAATTATACCTAAGAACACGAATACAACCAACAACACCTTTTTTCACAACTCTCTGCTACGAACTCTAATATACTATTCTCTCTTTCCCAATCACACTTTACCACGCACTCCTTGCCATCTTACCCTCAGCGGGTCACGTAGCCCAAACACTCAAACGCATTCCTAAAGACACTCTTCACTTTCATCCGATACATTCATAAACATCCCGTCCACACGATCCTAGCGCACTGTCATTCGTCCTTTCGCACGCACTCTAGACAACATGCATTTTTATTTCATATTATTACATAATTATTATTATATAATACAGTTTTATTTTTTCTTTAATGTTCTTATTTTTTGGGGATGGGGGGACTATGATTCCAAAGTAGCTACATTGCCATATTGCTTATTCCATATAGTGTTCTTCTTTTCTTTTTTATTCCATACTATTGCATATAGTTTTATTTTTTCTTTAATATTCTTATTTTTGGGGGGGAAACTATCATTCCAAAGTAGCTACATTGCCATATTGCTTATTCCATATAGTATTTAATTTTTTTCTTTCTAATTCCAAATTATTACATATAACTTTTATTTCTTTATGTAATGTTTTTAATTTTTTGGGAACTGTAATTCCAAAGGGGGTACATTGCGATATCACCCATTCCATATAATTTTTATTATTGTTTCTTTTTTATATTCCATATTATTAAATATAGTTTTCACTGTTTCCTTTAATATTTGTTAATATCTTTTGGGAACTGTGATTACGAAGGGGTTACGTTGCCACATTGTTCATTCCATACAGTTTTTATTATTCTTTTACTTATTTCACATTATTACATATGATTTTTATTTTCTTTTTTAATATTTGTCATTTTTCTTTTTTTCTTTTTTGATAGTGGTTCTTTGGTAATGTAAATATTTATGTAAAATAAATTTGTACCAGGAGTAATTACTTGGGTTTTTTGGTATTTGATATTTATTCTAAAAATTAGAATTCACGAGATATTGTATATTTTTCTGTAGCACTGATATAGTCGGTTTTAAATTCCACGGAGAATAATAATAGATTCTTCGATCTCTTCTTTTCTTTTTCTTTCGTGGCATGCAGAACAAAATTTTGAGATAATATGTGTAGGTTACAAACTCGGTTACCATGAAATTTCAAGTAGATAATTATGATATTTCATTTTTGTGGAAAATAAAATGAAAATAAAATCATTAAAACTTGAAAAGTACATGTAATATATACGTGTACATCCAGCATAACGGTATCATACTATTTGCAAATTTCTTGCATAGTCATCAAGGATGTAAATATTTTAGTAATTTATTATTCGAATATTAATAATTCCCTCAAATAATTTATCAAGCAAAAGAAAATAATTTAAATAAGATGTAAATTATACGAATAAGATAAAATAAAGATAAAATAAATTATTTCAAAAATTGATTAAAAGATATTCAAAATTTATGTATTTTCTACAGTCATAAGAAATTAGAATAATAATTCTGCAACTTTCCATTTAGACTATATTTGACGTATAAGAAAAGCATATTGAAAGAGTGAGAAATAAAGGAAAACGGTTTTAAAATGGATGTCAACGATTCCAACATTTTTCCTAATATTTAGAGAGATACTTTCTCACCTATAACCTTGATCAATTCTGTGTAATTAAATGGCCATTAAATTCGCTAAAATGTCTATTATATTTATGTATTTATATAGAAAAATAAATTGTTTGTAAACGCTTAAATAGAAATCAGTGATCTTGAATTCTTGTGGACATTCTTGTGAACAAGAGTACTAAATAAAAGTAAATCAAAAATGCAGTTGCTCAAAATACCTTAATTTTGCGTATTATTTTTTTAAATCTACATTTGAAGAAATATTTAGTTGTCACATTTTATGAAATTATCATTATTGTAAAATGACTATATAATTTCTATTACTATATTATTAATACATAAATGGTGTGTATGTAGTATACAGTACATGTTCTATAATATATTTTACAATTTATTGTAATATAATTATATGCTATATATTATATATAATATAATTATAGTTGTATTACTATACAATATATATCTACTATATGCACATTATAATTGTGACACTTATGGTTATAATACTATATATACTACACGTATGAATACAATTAATATTACTATATAATTACATTTAATAATTTTTTAAATTATATTTAAAAATAATTTCCATTTTAACTGTCATCATTTTAAAATTTTTGTTATAATAAAACGTATCGAAATCGTTTCAAGTATTTGCTACATTTATCATTTGGGATTAATTATCGTATGACATATCAGTATAATGAATACCAAAAGTTTGCATATATCTAATTATTCGCAGTCAGTAAAAACATTTAATTTTTATTATATAGAACGTAATTAATAATCTTCACAATACTTTTGTTACCGACTGTACAACAATTACAGTGCATTATCGAGAGATAGTATACTGATTGTATAGTACACACCTCATTTTTTAATCATTGGATAATAACAATGATCACTCCCGAAATTTCGTCTAAAAGATAATGGAAAAATTCCCGTTACATGGTATTTACATGGCATTTAATCCCACGATATTTCTCGAGATAACCTGAAATTTAATTATCACGATTGTAAAGTAATATATCTCCTAGATGTACATAGGTGAAAAGAAAATCACACACGAATGTTAACCTAAAAGTCTCGAACGAGCAGAGGATAAAGGAAATAAATACGATACGATCAGTATACATATTAATAATGTAACGAGTTGTAAGCCACGTTTCCTTTCAATGACTTATGAAACGAAATAATCTTAATTGACTCTATTAAAAGATATTCAGATGGTATGCACAACATCTGCATATTAATGATAAATTCGAGCTCTGCTACCTTCCTTATCTATATTGCGTGAGCTTCACAATGACGTGCATTAATATCGTTACACTCGTTTGATAATATCTGAGCAGAAAGCATGTGAGTTATATCGATGAAAGATAGACTAATCAATCGTCTAGGGAATACATTACAACTCGTACAACTTGTTTTTTTATATCGTTGCTTAATAGTTACATACAGGTGCTAGAACTATTAGCAATTCATCATGAAATGACAATTCCTTGTTTGACGCATGAGCTCAAAGGAACGGTAGTTGTTCATCAAGGATACTACCAGATGGCGGGGCTGCGCGCTAATGCGAATAATATCGTTGCTTCAATTCTCACGAGCTCGCGTAGGCGCAGGAATACTTACGGGTTATTCAGGAAATAATCTGGTAACATTAAAATCGTGGCTATTTGCAAGAATAAGTTATTGCGATCTCCATACACGAATAGTCTATAGGTGACTTGGCAAAATATTTCTGAAACAAGATGAAGCATGGTATGCAGAAGAATGGAAAAGAAACAGAATACAAAGGAAGTAATGAACTTGTCATTGTGACTTGGCATGTTTTGTGTATCATAATCATATGTGTTTCTCGTTTTCTTTCTTCCTTTTCAATAAAATTTGTTTTCAAGGTTATCTAATACATTTATGACGTTGCATTTGGTCATGACATACGTAGAGATTTTAGATGGAAGGTTAACGGGAAAGTAATTAAATAAAAAAAAAAAGAATAATAAAAAATAATTAGAAAATTAAATAATCAAATAAAATAAGGAGAAAATAATTAATTTAAATATACTTGTGTTCATTAATTGTGAGTAATTATGCTGATAACTGATGATTACCTTATTTAGGTAAGAGGTTAGGTTTCGTGGGATAGTACGACCTTAAGGTCTTTCTAAGTTGGTGTATAATTTTTCCTGTATTTATATTTAAGAATTCCGTGTCTCGAACTCGTTACATATAAGTTAATACAATTAAAATATGGAATTGTGTCACTTCCTGTTCGTTACTGGATTTGTTTCTACAGTTTATTACAAAATGGCGGGTCGTGCTTTCCTTTTCTTACCACGAGAGAATAATTTCAAAAAATATTGTCACGTATTTTAATTAATCACATGTGATATAATTACTGAAATTTATAAATAATTAATAAGGATTCCTATCATTACTTATTATTCTTATTAAAGCCTGATATAAATTAATATTAGTGCTATTTATGACTATAAATGTGTATAAATTTTTCAAATAAGAAACCAGAAATTTGTAGTTAAAAGAGCCATTTCTACTTGAACCTTAGTTTTGTTACTGACCTACACGGCACCGTGCTTAACACTAGAACTACCAACTCAGTCAAAATGACTGGTCCCAGAATTTTCCTGTTTGCAATCATCGAATACATACAGCTGCTTTAAGAATAAAATTGGTATCAACTCATATTAAAAAAGAACTATAATCAATATATTCACTCACATTCATCGTACCGCTGAAATTACTATAATCTGCGCACGTTATAGTTAGGTACCCATTAAAGATCGGTAGTTCTAGTGTTAATGTCCTAGCTATCAAAGTATAAGTAGAGGTCTCTGAAGGATTGTCCATAGTTGTCCGATTCGATAGTAACATCGTCGTTGGATTCTTAAAATTGCACACACAGTGATGAAGCAACAGAGAGACAGAGATATCGATGAACTAAATAACCGTGAAATATTAAATATGATCAATATATAAAACATTGATTCCTGGAAATACGAGTATCGAGCATTTTATGAAATTATCTCACTTAAAGAATTTTGCGAGGATATGGGATTTACATAGAGGAGGGAAGAGAGATTACGATTATTGAACTAAAGATGCATAGTCATTCGAAGTCTGTTACCACGCGACGCAAATGTAGAAGTTGTTTCCTTCTTAGGAACGCGTGGAGTGCTCTAGACGTTTTACGGTCGAGAGCTGTTAATTTTGTTTGGTAGTCCGAATGTTAACTTATTTCGTCTTGACTCTTTTCCTTAGAGTCGCGATTCTAACTCGTCGAAGGATCGAATATAATTGCTTGAAGTTTGAATGTGAATGACTTGAAAGGAATGTGACTCCTCGATAGCTCGAATGTGACTCCTTGAGAGCTCGAATGTGACTGTTTGATGGTTCGAATCTGATTGCTTGATGGTTAGAATGTGACTCCTCGAAAGCTCCAATGTGACTCCTTGACGGTTCGAATGTGACTACTTAATGGTTCGAATGTGATTCCTTGATGGCTCGAATGTGAGTGTCTGAATTTTGGTTGCTATTTGTTTCCTCGCCTTGGTCTGTCAAGGATGCGCGTTGATTGGTTATTCTGAGAAATGTTATTTTCCCAATCAGCGGTATCCTGAGTGTCGTGATCACCCTTCCATGCGCCCTTAGCGCGCCTTCTTTTGGTAAGGGTGGACAATACCTGAGCGGGCATGAGGTCACGATTTTTGTCTAAGGGTTATGTTATTCCTCCAAGTCCAAAGCGTTGGTAGTCTTTTGCCCTTAGTGGAACTTCGGGATGACCCTTCCAAATTACCGAGGTTTATAACATGTCTTTTGGCTATTGAGCATGGACGAAGTTAAGATTTGAAAGAACATTTATTTCGTTGCCCCCCAATATAACTAAAGTCCAACTCTAAAATAGTCTACCTTTACCATCGTGTTATAAACCTTATAAATACCGATCTCACGGTTCATTTAGGTATGCCAAGGCGGGATATTCCATATGCACCGCGTAACTAAGTCTTAGGTGGATTTCTTTCTGAAATATCTTTTAGAAATGACTGCATCGAATGGAAGACACAGAGAAGCAAAAATTGGAAAAATGAACACATTTTTTAAGATTGGGGAAGAATTAATGAGGATTTATTAGAATATTTAATATCATACCAATTCCTATTGTTATTCTATTATTAAACATAAGTATTATTATTATATTTCACGCATAAAAAGGTTCAAGTATAAAATTCCATTTAAAAATTTCTAATAAATATATAGCATAGATATAAATAGAATAAATTTAATATAAGTACCATAAAAATAAATATAATTGCAAATATATACAAAATAAAACGAATATAATTAAAACCAATCGGAGAAGATTCAAAACTACAGTATAATTAAACAAATTTCAATAAGTGCATAATTTTTTAAAATTCAGAAAGAATTAAGAAGGATTTATTAGAATATTTAATATCATATCAATTCTTATCGTTATTCTATTATAAAACATATATATTATTATTATATTTGACATTTTAAATTTTAAACGCCTATTTAAAAATGTATAATAAATATAAATACAAGTACAATAAATTTAATATAAATATATATGAAAAGAAACGCTCAGAATTCTTACAGTATTATATACCCAATGTATCAAATAATTTCTCCATTCTTAAACTCACGGTTGAAATCATTCGGATATTAATCCACAAAAATATTTCGAAAGCCAAAATGAAATAACGTAAACGGGAAGAAAAGGTAATTTCAAAAGCTCGTATTCATAACCAAGGGCATCTTAAGGAATCTCTGTGATAACAGGGACAAATTGTTCCGTTGTATCCGTGGAAACAAAGGTAATTATCGTTCTGGCGCTTCACGCAATCAGCACTTAGCATGCCCTGGCTTTCGTGAGATCAAGATTCAGTGGAATTGCAGCGGCACAAAGGAAACCAGCCTCACTATGCTGTTTCGCGCATCTACGTCAAATATAGTTCATGACACGCACGGATTATGCTTCGAGTGGCCTCATAAATATACCTCAAGTGTGAGTCTAGTTAACTAAGTTCTCGTCGGACGAATATCACTTTCATATAAGTAATTTAATCTCCTGTAATCAATGTTTGAAGAAGATTTCTTCAACATTGTACCAAAATCTAAATACCGAGTTTAAAGTGCAATTTGTGCTTAAGACTAGCCTTAATCCGCGCCATAAACTACGCGGTCGTGTAGTCGCGAAACGATTCGTCTCTACAGATGCGATGTATAGGAAATGCACTCGATACTATGTCGTCTGAATGAGATTCGTCTTAGATCGTTCGATGGAAGTGTGTGACAACTTAATAGCCTTTATTGCACTGTCAAGATTATGTGGACACGTGTAGACACTCTTTGAAGTACTAGTGTATAATGTATTTCATGGATTATTGCTTGTCAAACACAGATTTCTAATTGAACGTTTTAAATTGTATAAATTGGGATTTAGAAAATTCAAAATATTGTAATTCATGGGAATAATTTTGTTGTGCAATGAGATTTATTTTATGACTTATTTACGATACTTTTGATTAATTTTAGGATAGGTGAATATTATATAGGTGAATATTATTATTTATCTTTGTACGTAAATTTTCATTGCCATTTTTTGAGACACGAGTCTTTCCTTATATATGATACGTGATTAATGATTAGTGATTTGTGATGAATGATCTCGTTAATTAGAGTGGCTGAGTATTAAAATAAAAAAATTGTATTTCGTACAGATTAAAACATATGAAGAAAATAGTGCACAATTTGAAGTTTGTAAAGATAACATAATTCGGAATTTAGATTTATGTTAACTAATGTTATATTATAGTAATATATATGTATATAGTGAATACACAATTATTATACTGAATAGAACTATATATTCATATATTATGTATTACAAAAGTGTTAAAAATGAACTAATATGTTGTGTTTTATTTTCAAAATCTTCATTTCTATAGGTTCAAATATCCAAAATTTAAAAGTAGTTTATATCAAACGATGAAAATCAATACAGCAGTATTTTAAATCGAATGTCAAAAATTAAATAAAAAATTCTATCTGAAACCTTGCAAAGAATATCTCGAAGAATTTCACAATTTAAATTACGTTATCTACATCCTCAATGACAAATTGCTCTGTTTTTCTAGAAAAACGTATCAAACGTTGTACTTTTGATTCATAATCCCATCATAATATACGTAAATTTATCATTTTAAACTGTAATGGGGAAAAAGTGATAATAAAAAATACGTTCATAAAATTCTCTCATTTTCTAAATTAATAGTGATATGATAACCATAAGTCTCATTTGCAACGAGGGATGCAATAGCGGGAGAAATATATCTCGATACCTTCGAATAAATTACTAGATCATTAAATGCTTACGAAGCGATCGATCACAATAAAAATCGTGAGTCATTGAAATAAATTATGATTTTATTCGGCCATCAAAAGTAAGCGACTAGATGCCGGGTTTATTCGTCTAACGTCCGATAACCTTGACCCGATATTCGAATAACTGGCCAGCAAGGCTAACGACTCAACTTGACCGATTACATTAAGGCTACTTCGTGCTCGCGGTCAGCTGCATAAGCGATCGTTTTTTGTAGAAAATGACCTAGAACGTCGACCACAGTATTACATAATACAGGTAGTGAAAGTGCGTCGAGATGAAATCATTTTTCTCGCTTGTTCCGCTGGTATAGTTACATAACCTTCATTACTATAACCTATATTTAAGAGTAAACAAAATATTCGGTTTTAATTTAATAAAATGAATAAATAAGAAATAAAACTTTCAATATTCCCTATGGTATCCTTGATATCTTCCAAACTTTCACTTTCTCATGTGTCAGCACTCTGATCTAAAATTGATGTTCATTCGCAAGTCGATCACAGTCACTCATCCCCACTCCTTCCTCCAGTAACTGCTGCCAACTAATGGCCGAAAATTGTCCCTAACACGAAATATTTTAATTCCTTTATTTATTTTAATTATTTTTATCATTAAATGAGGTTATTTAGTTACTTAAATATTTTTAATGTTTCATAGATTACATTAGGGGTCCTTTGAGGCCACGAATTTAAATCTGTATTTCCCCAAGCGGTACTAATGTAAGGTTAGGTTGAATATTTTCCAGAAATTTTGCCTTTCTTTCTAATTAACTGTTCATATATGATAACTGTGGGCATTTTGATAAATTAGTTATTCACTTTGATGTACAGAGTGCTTTAGCAGGAAACCAACGAACTCTAATATATATGTATAATATATGGCAAGTGAGATAAATGGGTCATATATATTACGTATCTCTTTATATTTATTCTAACAAGAAATTATAATATAAAAATAAATTATTATTGCCATGTTTAAATAAATAATATTTTTCCATCTTCTTCGTATACTGTATAATTTATGTATCTGTATAAATTTTCGAATTGTTGTTGTTATAAATATTTTTTATACTATTAAATTTTTGCTTATATATGATACATTGACGATGACACCATATTTGTGAAATATGACTCTTTATATTTTCTACTGTGTAGTATATTGTCTGCAATTATTAGTTATCTGTCATAAATTTTATATTTTGTCATTTTACAAAAAATTCAGGAAATTCAAATTTACCTCGTACATTTTCGTAACGCCTATTTTATTATGTAAAGTATTGCAGAGTGGATTGCGTAACGAAAATAAGTACAGAATAGTTGATACAATTTTTTTATGAGACAATTTCCAAGAAAATTTAATTCAAAGATGTTCGACATTCTTCTGCAGTAAGGAATTTGTTTTCTTCCTTTGCGTTGGATAATTTCTTACTTAAACTGTAAAATACGAACAATGCAGTTCATAACTCGACTTCTTATTTGGAAGCGTGAAATTCTTCAGAAATAAGAATACAAGCAAAGGAAATACGTTTGTTTATCCGCGCTTTGACCCCATTCTCTCGTAGCCGCGAAATTTAATACCGTGTCAATGCTAGTAGGTTGATCAGTAGCAAGTTACATATATACTATCTTATGTATGTATTATAAGGTGCATCGTCACATGAGATTTTCTTCCTGACACCATTATTGAGGTAGGACGTTACACGATAAACATAGTTATATGAAAATGCTATTTCAGTTAGAAAATGAGAAGAATATGAACTTTGCATGAAATTTCTGCACAATTTGTAAAATTATCCAACAATCTTCTGATATATTTTATATCTTGAACATTTGTCAAAATAAACATTAATAAATTAAGCATTTCTTAAAGACAGATCTGTCATATAAACTTTCACCATTGATTATATTTTGACAGATGGCAGTGTAGTCTTTGTTTAGTAACCTGCTTTCATTTTAGAGGTTATTGTAATTTAATTACGAAACTTATTCATTTTATGTATCTATTTTAAATAAATTAAATAAATTTAAATTGTGTAATAACAGAATTACTACAAACAAAATAAACATTTTTAACATTTTATATGAACTAAACTATTATGAACATAGTCACAAATCTTACATCGTTTTCTAGATAATATTTTCAATTTTGTATTAACGAGTTATAGATATCTTTTGTTTACATCCTTTTTCCATGACAGATATTAATACGATCGTCTAATTCCAGTTTGTTCTCACTAACTCAATTCCACAAAACGTCTCAATAAGGCCAGCAGCCATCTTACTTAATTGGCCAAGCAAAGCAACAGCTGGCGCTGACGTCACCATAAACCAGCAATTCTCAAACAGTATCTCTGACGCATTGGTATGCCGTAAGAATTTTGGGATATGCCGTGAGAATTTTTGAAATATGCAATACCTGACAATTTACTCAGGAGTACTGATCTCCTTTATATTGTTGAATAAAAGAATAAAAAGGAGGTAGATAATTATCATTATTATAAGTATTAATTAATATTAACCATTTACACTCCGAGCAATTTTTAATATAACCTATCAAGAACTCCGAGTCATTTTACTTTTGCTTTTATAGTATCAGTCAAGCGGCATTTCATTCTCATTAGTTTTTCTGCCAAAGCTATATATGCTGGAATAATATCTGTCAGAAAATATATGATAACCTCGTGCTTTGGCAATTTTATCTAAATTTTTGATATAAATGCAGCGGAATTGTAGTGTCGCAAAGGCAACAGCGTAGTTGCAGGTTATATTACAATGTCGCCACAGCGGCAACAATGGAGTGTAAAGGGTTAAGAGATAGATAGTTACCATTATTATAAATATTTATTAATATTAATCAATATTATTGTTATTCTTAAATCAATTAAATATATATCGGCTCTTTTGTCATATTAGAGAGAAATGTAATATATTTTTTGATATGCTGCAGGATTTAAATAATTATTGTACAAAGTTGAAAATCATTACTATAGTAGTGCAACTATAGTAGCATAAATTATAGCAGTGCAAATATATATTCTTATACTTTTCTATTACATATTTTAGACGCATTTAAAAGTTACTATTCAATAATTTCAATTTTATACGACGATATTTGATTTTTTATTTCTTTGACAGTATAGTTTTGTGTTAGATACATAATAACTTTGAATTATCTGTAGTATTAATGCAAATTCGGAACACAGTGACGAAAATTAATCTGCGGTTCGCCTTCCGGAACTTCTACGATTTCAGAAGCACAATCAACTTGCCTATCTATACTTTACATACTTATGGCTCAAGGTTTAATCTAGCGTTCCCAATCTTTACACACATGTATGAGTATTATATGAGAAACAGGGCTTTTAAGAAAAGCAATTTGCGTGATATTTTCATACATAATCATGCTAAATGAACATGATGGAGTGGATGTATATTTTTATTGGCATAAAAATTTAAATACTCTTTTAGGAAAGTTTTGGTATGGGAAGAGGGATACTTAAATTCGACATTAAATTTCGTTACGAATAAAAAGAAAATATAAATTGGAACATGAAAGGATCTTTTCGAAAAGTAAATTGTCATAGAATTTAATAATTTTGAATAATTAATAAATAATTTATTTTAATTTTAATTCGTAATTATGGCATTGTAAAAATAGTTACTTATTATAATATTATAAGCATATTAAAAATAGCCAAAAGCAATTAAGTATGGTAGAAAGTATAGTAGTTAGAAGTAATAAATATATATTGAAAATAATGAAATTTAATTTGTAAGGAGATTGAAAAATTGGTACATTGATGTAGTAATAGCTTATATTACAATTTTATAAGACAAAAATGTTTTTTATCTTTTATCTTTTGAAAATATTACTGCAGCGTTTGAAAACATGTTTTATAATTCACGTCGCTCTGTTAATGACGGAAGCCTGCAGCAAGCAGCTTCGGGCTCACTTCTTTTGAAGAAGCTTTCAGTTTTAAGGAAATGAAGAATTACCGTTTGCAAAATTATTTAAAATTGATTTGTACAAATTTATTAATAAAATATATAAAAATATTTGGCTGCTTTCGTTAATATTTATGATATTATATTTCTATATGAATAAATTTGTCTTAATAAGTTATTTAATTAATTAAATAAAAGTTCTATATAATAATATCAACTAATTAATAAAAGTTACTTTAACGAAAAATTATTTCGCAAAAAAATAATTGGAAGTTATTAAATTATTTAAAGTTATATTAAAGTTACAAAATTATTCACTTTCTACTTTTCATCAAATCAAACTATTTTTTTTTATTTTACTATACTCTCAATAAAAAATTGTTTTTGCTATTATTGATATTAGTGGATTTTCTTTATTTCGGTGAATTACAGTAGGTTTTTTACGTTTTTATCTCTTTTTCTTTAAGGAAATTACTACCTTCACACCAGTAGAAAAACTGGAAACTAATAATTACGATAAATTACAATAAATTACAATAAATTAATTATTTATCGATATAATAGTACAATAACAACGATATAAAATAATTATTGATATTGATATTTGATTCGATTTTAATTGATTATAAATAAATGGATTTCTATCTTTCAAGTCGTGTGGTGTTTTAACGTGTTAAAATAAGCATAATATTATTAATATATTATTAATATTATTAATAATTATCGTTCCTATTTTCGAAAAATAAACATTTTCCCAGTATGTCTTTTCATATTTTTAAAAGATTATTAAGTATCCTTTAAATAAGAACTGAAAGAAGTAAAAGCAACTGGAGGGATACTTAGTATAGCACTGACAGAAAACTAGTACCGATGTAAGAAATGCACAGGAAAGGAATAGAAATGATCAACAACCAACGATGGGAAGGTTTTCCTGTATTTCAGCTCGATTTCGTGCAATAGCGTAATTATTTTTCTTCAGAAACTTCAACGTGGCACGATATTTCCCAATATATTGTACATCTTCTAATGACCTAGGTCAGGAGTTCGTAGTTAATGTTCTGCAGAGTGTGATATACAGAATGTCCCACATAACACGAAATCATCGATTAGGGGTGATTATACCTTCAAAATTAAGTCGAAAATGTAGAACAAAATTTTTTGCCCAATCACTAGTTTTCGAGAAATTCGATTTCAAAAATATATTCGATGAGTATGCACTAGTTCACGTG
Source organism: Eufriesea mexicana (assembly GCF_001483705.2). NCBI lineage: Eukaryota > Metazoa > Arthropoda > Insecta > Hymenoptera > Apidae > Eufriesea > Eufriesea mexicana. Next base: position 200,112 of record NW_016908908.1, read on the forward strand.
TCCACTTCATACATCACATTATACACTCTAGCTTCTAGTTACATCTTCTATATTATCTATCAAAATGTTTCATTTCTGTTTCCACACACTTGATTTTACAATTTATTTATAATTAATTATAAATTATTTTATAAGTTTTTAAATATTATTTTCTTAAGTATTATATTAATTTCCCTTAATTCCATCGAAGTATTAAATACGTACTTGGATAAAATTATTAAAAAAATCCGCAAATTTTGATAAATCCATGATTATATAATTTTCATAAATTTTAGTGTATGTAAAATATTGTTTAGTCGATGCATTCAAAATATTGCTTTCACAAACATGATATTAATTTAGAAAAATATTTCTTCAAAATTATATTGGAATTCCTAATACTTTAAAAATTAATTGTAAATATAACAAATTCTTCGAATATTTTCATTACTCTTTTCTTTGTTTTTTAATGGTATATTTGTCAAAAATTTATATAAGGTTTTAAAGAAATGAAAATTCAATGGTTTCTATAGTTTTATTTATTCACTTAGAATAATTATTTTTATTATAATTATATATCATTTTATGCCATTCTATACCATCTTTTTTGAAAATAGTAGTTTCTAAATAAGTCACGGATTTTGTAAGTTTGCAGGTTTATAATTATATAAAATCTATTTTCCCTTCAGAAATGCTGAAAAGTTTCAATAATGGCTCCTATTTATTTCTTTGATAGCTATGGCCATTTATCTAGCTGTTTGTGTATCACGTAAACTCCCGCGAGATCCATTTGCAATTTCCCTTATTTTTCTTACTTGTGCCAAGTGACGAATAACGATAGAATAGCTTACTTTCATTTAAAAGTCCATTTCTCTCGTTCGTCGAGTGCCATTTCCAGTAATATCTTTCAAAACATTCTTATCAATTTTCACTAATCACATTTTCACTGATGAAAACGAATATTAAATCATTCCAAAATTGAATAATCTTCTGGAAATTATAAATTTATGTCTTTAACAACTTTTGTAATACTTTTTCACATTTTAAACTAGCATAACAAATTCAAATTAGTATTTGATAGTAAGCTTTCAATATTCTTGTTATAACAAATTTTCTAATGTTCTTACTTTTTGTATAATAAACTATAATAAACTAAAACTACTCAAGAAAAAATACAGAAAGAATGAAAAAATATCTACAAATTTTTGAACTATTTTATTGTCATATTGTATAATAATATAATACAAAGTATCATTTTATAAAATTGTGTAAAATACAAATAAAAGAAGAAAGAAAAGACAAAATGCGAATGGTCGAAATAATATCTTAAACAAAACTTCAGAGATATATTTAATTACTCTGAATTCTCTGAAATAAAAGTAAATCTTAATTCAAAATTATATATCGTGACCATGAAGTAGCCACGTAACATAGAACTCGACTTCAACAACTTCAACGAAGTTACAGAGGGAAGCATTACACCACAAGTAGACTCTGTGGCTTCCCCAGCTTAAAAAGGATTTCAATCTATCTACCTTTGGCATTTTCTCAAAAACGAGGTCCCTCTTTCGATTTGATTTCAATACTGAAGCTATGTTATCAAGTATTCTACAAGATATCCCATCAATTTCTTTTACCTGAAGTATTTTCGTTATTTCAAATAATAAACAAAAATATTACTTATAAAATCTGTCAAATCAGAAGAAAACAATATAATAGCAGCAATTCTCTTTTCACACATGAAAACGCAAAGAAAATTTTGTTTAAATAGAGTGTCGAATATTTTATTGTAATATTCGATGAAACAATAAATTTTAAATATGAAAATATTTAGATAGATTTATTCTAAAATTTATTATATCTGGGATTCGTCTTTGTTCGTCTGTTCATCTTGTTATTTTCATTATGAAATATGTTCAAAGTGTCGAACATCTTCAAAGCTGAATAGAATTGGTGAAACACCCTGTGTAACATTTTGGACGATTTAAAATCCGAGGATGAATGGATTTCCGTTTTCAGGGGTTTGAATTGATGAATGCTAACAAAAGAAACTTGTAAGTCTGCCTTTCACCAGATCTCTCCTCTTACTCACCATTGTTATCAATATTCCAGTTACATTATAGTATTTCCATCGTGCATGTTCATTCGTCTTGGATTTTATTTGAATTTTATTTTTTAATTTTTCAGCTTCATAAAATAGTCGAGAAGTTCTTAATTCTGTAACGTTAGACAATCATGAAACGGATCCCGAGTGTTTAGAACTTCGCGATAACGCCGCCAGATGTCACATCTGAGACGTGGCGTGACAACTGTAATACATTAAACATCCAAAAGGAACGTATCAGAGATAACTGACAAAAATAATCAACATAACTAAGACAATTACCTTACTTTAAGAAATAAATGATTGTATAAAATATATTTTTAATTATATAAGATATAATTTTCATTTCAAACCATTTACAGGATGTCTATTTAATTTTGTTCACTTTTAACATTTTTACCATTTCAATCGAGAAGTGAAAATTGTTTTCCCGAATATAGATATAGATTATAAAAATATATATGGTGTTATTTAAAAAAGTTAACATAACTTCTAAATCTATTCTACAACTCCACTTACAAATATGTTACAAAAGTTAACATAACCTCTAAATCTATTCTACAACTCCAATTACAAATATAATACGACACCATATGCATAAATTATTAAGATAATATTCAAATAAATTATTATAAATTAATAAATTGTATTAAATTATACTAAATTATAACAAATTATAAATTATCGAGATAAACGATGAAACACTACTCAAAACTGAGATCACAAGATTCCTCTTTATATACAGAATTTTACTATAAATTATCAAGCCTGTGAATCTAACATATTTCAATTTTTGAAATCCAAATTTTTCCAATAAGAATTTGCTCACAGTTTCCCGAGGTTGAATATTTTATCGCTTGTGTCACTCTTTCTGTGACCCCCTGATGCACCATCATCTTCGCAGCATTAATTCGTAGAGCCATAGAAGGAATGATCAAATTCCAGTTTAATTTCAGCGTGGTTAAGCAGAAACTAGCGTCCAGGGGACTCGAATCGATAGGGGAGTTTTTTCCGTGCAGTGATCATCCCTTCGTTGGAGTCGATAAAACGTAATGACCCCCGATCCATCTGACCGCATATATGCGCCTCTGGCGTCATCCATCACTCACAGCCACACTCGGCCACATGTAAGAGATATATCGAGCGGACTAAGGATTCGCGTTAAGATCCAAGGACATGGCCCTGATAAATGGTCTCAACGACTTAGAAGAAACATTTCTAATGCTAAGCTCCTTGTGCAAAAACGTGTGTTGCGAGAACGAGGGCGCATCTTCCAACGATGCTATCTATCCTGAAACTGTCGCGTGTTGGGCCACACCAGATGTTCCTTCCTCGTAAAATCCTTGTGTTGTTGTTTCAACTGTGGACTCACTTTTTTCAAGGTTGTTGATTGAATTTCTTTGTCTCTAAACTAGGCACGTGTTGCAGGCAAAACTCGAAATCAGTCAATATTAATTATGATCAGACAAAATTGGTTTTAACTAACTTTGTATTTAATAGTTGATTAAAAATAGCGATGCTGAATGACAAGTGGTAATTAATGTATGGTAATTGTAGCAGATTGACACACGATACAGTTTGATATGACAGAAAAATAACTCTAGTGACTCTTATTTTGGAGCTCTCTTATTTTGGTTCTTCTTCCTTTGGTAATTTGTATCATGTTCTTTTTACATTGAGGTGAAACTTTTCTTTATTTTTGTTTTCTTTCTTACATTTGTTATTCGCGTAAAATTGTTTTTGCTTAGTGACCAAACTTAAATCAATTCAATACCGAGTCCTTTATTTATAAAAATTGACTATCACATGAGAATTACTCAAATTTTCAACGTTTGAAATAAATTTAGTAAAATTTATTTCAATTTGAATTATTTGTCGAATATACTAAACGAGTTATATTTACTAGCAGAATGGCTAATAAATATCGGGACAGTATACACGACATAGCAAGAATAAAGCAGAGTCCAAGAAATGTATACTTCTGGATTATTCGTGATAAGCTGAATTTATAAGAAGATTTCTAAGAAATAACGACTTGAGAGAAATATTCAAGGAAAACGAACTGTGACAATTCAATGTAATGGTCATGAAACTGCATGAAGCTAAGGGCATTCTTTATAGTAGAATAAAGAGAATTCTGAGTAACCCAAGTAAACATAAAATGCTTTGCATAAAAATATATAAGTATATATAATGCATATAAAGTGTATATAAATAAATATATAAGATACAAATATAAGTATAAGATAAAACAAGTAATAAACTCATACACACGCATGCATATGTATACATATATGAGCCGTTCACTGCACAAATTGATTAACTCCATAAAACAAAAAGTGGAGAAATGCAATGAAATAATGTATATTGTTTTTTAAAATTCCATTTATAATTTAAATCGAAATAAATATCGTAGAATGCATAAATACAAATGTAACTCTCATCTAACGGTATATAAAATTTATAAGAAAAAACAGCCAAAAGGTAATCGTTAGTAATGTTACCATTTTTATGTTACTGGAAGAGTTAATCGATTTGGCAAATGAAAAAAGTAATAAATTTAAATTTTACTAAATTTTACTGAAATTCTGATAAGACGGCACTAAAAAATTCACCGTCATCATTCATGGCTTGCTAGTGCATTTGAGTTGCATTATTGCAACGATTTACATTAGAGTACGGAGTTAATCAAAGCGACATCTGAAATAAATTATTTATTATTCAGTGGCCAAAAAATTTTTGTCGTTTAATGGTGTTAATCTTAATTATCAGGGAAAATTATTATAAATATAAAAAGTTATGACTATACCAAGTGCTTTGACACTTAAATTTAAGATTTTCCAAAAAGTGGAGTTAATCGATTTGTGCAGTGAACGGCTCATATATTATATATATAGTATCGTAATTGAGAAGGATCGATTAAACTAATATCGCAATACCTAATAGACTACAAATAAGCTTTATTAAAAAGATAACGGATTAATGTAATGCAATAGTAACTATCCAACGCTCTAACAACTTTCTTCCAACCGAATTCTAGGATTTCTGCTTTAAAATTGATTGCTAACTTCAAACTCACTTCCAATACTGACCTTAAAAGCACTGCACTCTAAAAGCACACTAACTCACTCGCATTCTTGGACCCCTATTTAACCTTACATTCTGCCTTTCTTTATACTCAGTCATTCTTCCTCAATCACGCATTTTTCACGCGACCTCGATGGATCAGGTACTTCAAACACTCAGAATGCATTAGTAAATTTTCACTTATTTCTCGCACTCAACCCTGACATAAACATCCCTTGCACGCGGTCACTTTCGTCCTATGTCCCAAACACTCTTAACACCCTTTCAGGGCTGCATTTCTTCCAATCCTATATATATGTAGAGTCACACAGTCTCTACTCGCTGGAGAGTACCTTGGAATACTCGGATTCACTGCAGTCTGTATTTTCTATTCGATTCTCAATAACGCGTAACTCTCACAATCACAACTCTCGGTTTCAACTCTCTCAAGGACTACCTCAACTCTCTAATGACTATCTCAAAAACTCTCCTCTATCTTCCAGAGCGGGCCCTTTTAAGCCCGTCTGGAAGGCAAGAGCCTCCCCCAAAGGAGGAGGAAGCTCCCTCCACGTAACGCTCTGGGGTGGAAGGGATTCCTCCTTCGGGTTAGGCTCTCCGAAGGGTCACCCACGCGGGGACCCTTCCCGAGAGGTGCCCACGGACGCGTCACCCCCGGTTTACAATGGGGAAAACCGGGGTTGAGCGAGGCTACCTCACATGGCCTGGCCCCAACTTCCCCAGACCCGTCTGGCCGCCAGACGCTAACCGGGCCTCTATACATGGGGAAGTCAAAAAATATCCTACATATATTATATATGTGGGATCGGATTTTGGGTGGATTGACTTAAGATAGTATTGTTGGCTTCTTAACTCCTTAACTGCCGCGCTGAAAGAAAGATCAGAAGAGCGTGGCTATAGCGAATCTGTCTTGTTTCATAGTCAGCCGCCATCATTCTATTTATAAGCTTATTTTATTCTATTAACGATTTGACTGTCACATTGGTCATATATGACCGGCTACGGTTTCTCCTGTGACATCACGATGGTTATTGGTGACCGGAGCGCTTGAACTACATTGAATTACATTGATTGAAAATTGGCAGTTAGTGAATTTTGAATATAACCTCTAATTAGAAGATACTTTGAAATAAAAAGTGTCCTATTGAACAATTAAAAATTTTTATTAGAACGTCAAAAACATATTAGAACAAATCTTGCATCTAGTGGTGCACTCCCGTGACGTCCTGAGGGAAACATGTGATTTCAGGGTGGCAGTCAAAGGGTTAACTATTACATACCCATGCTTCCTCTTTGACGATCATCGCATAACTATTTTATTCTGGCACATTCTTCTAAACACTTTCTCAAACATCATTCATACTAGACTGCACTCGCACATATTATATTTATATCATCGCAAATGAGTTTCACTTATTCAACCTCATTCGCATTCACACATATAAAACCAACACTCGCACATATAATTATGGTAGGAACTTGTAAATGAAATAAATTATAAATAAAATATAAATTAAATAGTTGGCAAATGAAATATAAATGAAGCAAGTAATCAGTAAAATATAAGTGTAATAAATAATAATAAAATTTGTTGCCTGTTTAAGTTAATTTACATATTAACCCTTTGCACTCGAGAGGCGATTCTTAGTCACCATTTAATCAAATTCTAGAAATAATTATTAATTAATATCTTGAATTTGAAATTGTCCAACGACACGTGGAATATCGAGGTAAAATAATTCTATGTCTTACAATTAATTTGCACTGCTTAGTTACCGTTTTGGAAATATCGTCGGAATTTATGGCAAGAAGTCTTCGAATTACTATGTTTCTGTAACGAAAAGATCGCCGAGTGCAAAGGGTTATTATTTTGTGTTTTCACCCACTTATTTTAATTACACCTCGTTCATACTGTTTTATCGTGTTATCATTGTACATCGTATAATTGGCATTATTATTTTGTAAAATATCTGCAATTTTCATTTTTGATTCGAATCATATGATCACCAGTGTTGAACAGACGATTGATTTGCATAAAATACTTGGCACTTAATCGCACGTCGCCCACAGGAAATCCATTGCTAAATCAAATGCAATATATGCATGCAAGGCTGTCTACACGTGTAATAATAAATTATGCAGTCAAACACAATTTGTCATTTATGACAACGTTGTAGTCAAGAGAATGAATCATTATTTCCCACGGATTTGCAAGCGCGGGAATTTTAAACGGTATTTCTCACTTAACAAGTTATTTTCATGCAAATGTCGCGAAGTTTAATTATTCTTGTTAATTTTCTTTTAAGTAAATGTTATATGTAACGCTATCACTCATTTTCGCAGTTTATTTAATTATGCTTTGAGAATACAAAATAGTATTTGTAATTATTTTTATCGACTTTTCATGACGTTATCACGTTCGCAGTAAACGCTTGTTTAAAGTTAATTGCAGACCTCACAATCACGGTTAAATAAAGCTGAAAAATTAGAAAAATTTCTATTCACTAAGATTACCATTATTACCCAAACTAAATAATTATTCTTAAATTAAAAAGTTCTCAATTATTCTCAAATTCTCAATTGTTCTTAAAGCTTAAATTAAATATTCCAAAATTTCGTCGTTACCTTCACAATCTTTTAACAAAGAAAAACTGATAAAATTGTTATGAAAATTTTATTTCTGTTATTACCTTGCAGAATAAGGTGTAAAAATTTATCATAACGTGCAATGGATTGTAATAAATAGATAAAAAGAAATAGATTTAAATAAAAATAAATTTAAATAAAATATATTATATAGATTATATAATAGAATAATATATTGAAATAAAAAAAGAATAAGAAAAATTTCGAGACAAATTCATTTAAAGTTTTGAGTTTGAAAAATCTTACAATATTAATTAATCAGCAATATATTAACAGTACACTCTTAACCTTTTGCACTCGACGATTTTTTGGCTAGAGAAGAGTAGAAAATCAAAGATTCTGTACTAAAATACTGACGAAACTTTTTTGAGCATTAAATAAAGAATTGTATAATAATAGAATTGTAGAATTATTTGATTTCGATACTTTGCACACTGTTACATTACATTAAATTTGATATATTAATTAACATCGATCTTCCAAATTTTATGAAATAAAATATAGAAGGGTTAAATATGAACATATATATTTTCAAGAAATTAAATAAAGAATAAATCGATATTTTTGAGATCCCACCCGAGAATGACGACTTACTTTCAATTCTATTAGGTTTCATTTCCTTTAATCCCTCTTGCACGATTATAATCATTTGTGATAGCGAAGGGAGATTAAATCGAACACTAAATCAGAGACGTTGTTGGATACAATACGCTTAGTACACGTATTCGATGGAAGCATTTCAAAGACATGTAATCAGTGAAGAGCCTGCACGGCTACGCGTAAATGCAATTAGCTTAGCAAAAGGTAGCTCAACGTGGTTCGAGTGTAATTAAATCAGACTGTAAGCTTCTTAAAGAAACAAAGGTCGATCCTTTGTTATGGTCGAATAATACAAAAGTCAATCGAAATGTTTTTCCCGGATCATTCAAGACACATAAACATGATGATTCCTTCATGAGAAAATCTCTAGAGTAGTGTCACTGTAAGATGCACTTTCCCAGCAAATTAGAAAATGAAGAAATTTGCATAAGAATAAAAATTTGTATTCCTATTTATTTATTTTTATGGTTTCTACGGATTTATTTGTGGTAATGGTTAACATAGATTTCGAATATATATGTGTTGATATAATGAAGGAGCGATGTCTGTAAGAAAGGGATGAGTCGGACAAGTCTGCATGGGATGCCAATATCTAATTTATATTATTTCTGAGTTTCCTACAGCGCGGTTCCCATATAACGCGACAGTGGTTTCCACATAACGCGATATAAATTGTTTATTTAATTCGAATTTTATATATCAAACAATGAGATCGTTTCGTTTCTGAGTATTTCAAATGTTCGAACGATTTTATGGACTTTGGAAAATTTTCGTGGAAAATTTGTTTCATCGTGAATTTCCGATTTCGTTGTTTTATGGCACTTGGTATGAAAAATTGTTTGCCACTGGTATTAAAAGTGGAAATTTTATCTCGTGTGTTTACTTTGTTTTGAGTGTATTTATATTTGTGTACTTATGGTTAGAATCTCTTTAATTTGTACTCAGTATTGGTTTATGATTATTATACTGATTCTTTTCTGAATAATAGTTAATAGAGAGACAGATATTCATCAAAAATGTTTATATTTATTATAAAAAATTATGCTCAGTGAAATCATAGTTACATAATTTATTTATAGTCAATGAGATCATAATTGTATAATTTATTCGTAGTCAATAATACTTAACTTATTTATTATAGTGATTAATTTCCAATTTTTCATACAATTCTTTAATAGGAAGTAAAAATTCAATAAATTCTTTTAAAAAAGAAAAGTCTGATTATAAATTATTTCAGGAAAGATCTGAGCAGCTTGCTTATTACTGTTATTAGTTTATTATTAGTGTTCAACTCGTTTTAAATATATCATTTGGAAAAAAGAAATGACAGGAAAATTTTACGTTTGTTTAGTTTCTGTTCCCACAAAAGTACAATATTCGCTGACAAATTGATACTTTTTTCAGTGAAACAAAAATTCGGAACCTCGATAAAGGATTATGACATATCACGGCTATTGGATTTGGGGCTTCCTGTGTAATGGATGAAGTTTCAATGACCATGCGAAACACTTCTATTGTTATAAGGGAAACGCTTAGCACTGAAAGAGAAATTTTCAACGAGCAAACGGAAGAACGAGATCAAAGGGATAATACGTATCGTAATAGAAACTATTCTACCCTAATACCTTTTATCTTGTATTAACCTGCTCTCTTACACTGACATTGCTGCAAATAGAAGTATGGTCCGTTCGTGCAAACTTTATATCGATGATTATCAACGTTGAACTTTTTCAACGGTATCCAATTTTTACGTAACAATTTCAAATGTTTTCATTGTTTCTGAAATTGTACCATTGTGGTTGCTGTTAATTAAACCTATTGTTCCACTGCTTCGTTGTTACAGTTGAGTGAGATAAAAGCTATAAAGTTTAGGAAAGCACATGTTAGGGCTGATACATTTGAATGTTTATTAAACATAGATTTTATTTCTTCGTATATTAACTACAATGAAATGTTTAATAATAACATGTTAATATTAATTGTAAGTGACTTACAAGGAAGGGAAGAGTATGATCGTCGATTTTAATTAAACCTTTTCTGTTTTTAAACAAAAAAAGAATGATGCGTGTTTTTATCAATACTCATTATTTATAAAGGAATATAATACAATACTTCCATTTTCATACTGATTTTTAGTAATCAGGAACTAGAGTCATAGGGTCATGGCTTTTTTAGATTATACGTGACCAAATAAACATGTTTTATGAAAACATAAACGCTCAAACAGTCACAGGAAATCACATTACAACATACTGCTATATTATTAGTATAATATTTTTAATTATATAGAACAAAATTCAAAATCGTATGATGTATTTAGCAAAAGAGTAGCAAATTATTAATGGATAGTTATAAATTATTGGCAATATAAAAAAATAATTACAAATTACTAATGATATAAAAAAGCAATTACCAATTATAAGTGATATAAAAAAAAAGATCAATTATTAGTAATATAAAAAAGTAATTATCAATTATAGGTAACGGAAAAAAATAATTATAAATTATAGGTGACATAAAAAATAATTATAAATTATTAGTAATATATAAAGGTAATTATAAATTATAAATGATATAAAGAAATAATTATCAATCATTAAATACATAAAATAAGAATAAGTAATACATAATTAGAAAAAGAAGTACTGTACTTATCAAAAATTATTTTTAAACTTTCGTTCTGATCAATGAATTTTATGATTTGTTACATCAACAATGAAAGTATTGTTACTCTACTGCTTCGTTGCATCATCATCTGTTTCAGATCAATTTGAACATGTTCTTAAGAGACAGGCTAAGTACGTGTACATACGCATGTGCACATATCCAAGAAGGAACTAATTAAACTGCACTAGCAGCACACAAATCGAAATTGCTATTAAAGTGATCACAGTTTAATTAGAGACATGGATACAGGATTAATCATTCTCACGAAAAGTATCGCAAAAATATTCTTTTATTTATCAATCGCTTCATGCATGACACAATTATTCCAATATTAGATCAATTTAGTTTTAGTTGCTTTATGTTATATCGTTTACTCCGTTTGGTATTACATAAAATTTAATTAACGAAAGTAAAAGGATACATATGGTACATGGAGGTTCTGAAATTGAACTTCGTCTGCATCTTGTCAGGATTTTATTCGCATAAACTCAGAATTATTTATTTCTTTATATGATACTTAAAGATTAAGGTTTTTCCCTATGATTTAATTATAGAAAACTGTGCACTAAAAAGGCACTTAATTTTAGTTAATTTTTAATTTCAATTTTAGTTACACACTATATACAATTTATATAGGTAACATATACCATCAAGAAACTGATATATTTCATTTTATAATTTATGTATCTTGTAAATTAAATTTATTAAAATAATAAAATTAAAATATTCATTATAATTATAGAATTTAATTTAAATTTAATTAAGATTAAATTAATAATAAATTTTCTGGAATTTTATTGTTCTCCTTAAACAAAATTTTTATTTCAGAGACAAAACATTTAATTTTCATGGCATTGAAGTAAGTAAGTAAGTAAGAGAAATTATAGCTATTCGAAATAATACGAAGACTTCGATACAAAAATACAATGATAAAATAAAAGTCGAATAATCGTGAATATTTCGCCATATGAAAAGACAACTCTGTATCTTCTTAAAAATTAAGTATGCAAAGAGTAAGTATACATGGTCTCATTTCGCAATTTAGGTGTTAATCAATTCCAAGCGGTGCGCCATACAACTCTCATTGCTGCCAAGTCTAGTCGTAATCCGCATTAGTAACATAATAGAGTAACTTTTTAACCACTAAATTCAAAAGCGTGAGAACAGTTAACTGCATAACAGTAAATGATATCGAATACTTAATAATGTCACTTATAAATAGCACACGATTCCATATCTTAAATTGATTGTATTCTTGCCCTGTAAATTATTATTGCAGAATGGCGAAAACTGGTTTTGAGACACTAAAAATTGACAAAACAACAAGAACATAATAACACAAACTCAAAACTCATAAAACTATTTTAACTTAGGAAAAGAACACCAAGATAACGAAACGAAAACACACAAAGACGCACTCTAATTTAACTCTCTTTCCAACACGAAGCGACTCACGCTCGTGCTGGTCACAATTGATTTCTAAGGACTCTGTTTTGATCGTCAAGGGCCTGCTTTTATGCTTTTCTTAACCTACGCTTCACCTCCCCGTAGGGACCGCGCAACTTAATTTTGTTACCCAAAATAACTTTTCCATTTGCTTCTAGAAAATATTGATCGGTTTATAATTTGTTTTCGTTGGCAATGGCCGATTCGCGATTTCTTTGGAAATGGTATCCTACATTATTTTCTAAAAAATTTCATAAAATGAGTGGTCCTTATATTATCTATGAATAAATGCATTGTAAAATATTGGCATATCTATAGTTAAGGACAACAAGAAATTAATATAATTAATGCGTAACTATATAAGTGCCTACTGTATTAAAATACAATTAATATAGTACCTAATATATTAATTTAAAACAAAAATCAAGGAATAATATAAACCTACTGTACAGTCTACTAACAAGAGAAAAAATTTTCGAGACATTTTCTGCGAATAGCATAAGAGTAAAACGTGTAAAAGTGACTGTAGAAGTATGTTACACATATATAAAAATAGGTGTGAAATTGCAAATAAAGATTATAAGACCGTGGTAATGAAAATGAAATATTTTAATAAAATCGCACAAATGATCTTCGTATATTAACTACAATGAAATGTTTAATAATAACATGTTGATATTAATTGTAAGTGACTTACAAGGAAGGGAAGAGTATGATCGTCGATTTTAATTAAACCTTTTCTGTTTTTAAACAAAAAAAGAATGATGCGTGTTTTTATCAATACTCATTATTTATAAAGGAATATAATACAATACTTCCATTTTCATACTGATTTTTAGTAATCAGGAACTAGAGTCATAGGGTCATGGCTTTTTTAGATTATACGTGACCAAATAAACGTGTTTTATGAAAACATAAACGCTCAAACAGTCACAGGAAATCACATTACAACATACTGCTATATTATTAGTATAATATTTTTAATTATATAGAACAAAATTCAAAATCGTATAATGTATTTAGCAAAAGAGTAGCAAATTATTAATGAATAGTTATAAATTATTGGCAATATAAAAAAATAATTACAAATTACTAATGATATAAAAAAGCAATTACCAATTATAAGTGATATAAAAAAAAAGATCAATTATTAGTAATATAAAAAAGTAATTATCAATTATAGGTAACGGAAAAAAATAATTATAAATTATAGGTGACATAAAAAATAATTATAAATTATTAGTAATATATAAAGGTAATTATAAATTATAAATGATATAAAGAAATAATTATCAATCATTAAATACATAAAATAAGAATAAGTAATACATAATTAGAAAAAGAAGTACTGTACTTATCAAAAATTATTTTTAAACTTTCGTTCTGATCAATGAATTTTATGATTTGTTACATCAACAATGAAAGTATTGTTACTCTACTGCTTCGTTGCATCATCATCTGTTTCAGATCAATTTGAACATGTTCTTAAGAGACAGGCTAAGTACGTGTACATACGCATGTGCACATATCCAAGAAGGAACTAATTAAACTGCACTAGCAGCACACAAATCGAAATTGCTATTAAAGTGATCACAGTTTAATTAGAGACATGGATACAGGATTAATCATTCTCACGAAAAGTATCGCAAAAATATTCTTTTATTTATCAATCGCTTCATGCATGACACAATTATTCCAATATTAGATCAATTTAGTTTTAGTTGCTTTATGTTATATCGTTTACTCCGTTTGGTATTACATAAAATTTAATTAACGAAAGTAAAAGGATACATATGGTACATGGAGGTTCTGAAATTGAACTTCGTCTGCATCTTGTCAGGATTTTATTCGCATAAACTCAGAATTATTTATTTCTTTATATGATACTTAAAGATTAAGGTTTTTCCCTATGATTTAATTATAGAAAACTGTGCACTAAAAAGGCACTTAATTTTAGTTAATTTTTAATTTCAATTTTAGTTACACACTATATACAATTTATATAGGTAACATATACCATCAAGAAACTGATATATTTCATTTTATAATTTATGTATCTTGTAAATTAAATTTATTAAAATAATAAAATTAAAATATTCATTATAATTATAGAATTTAATTTAAATTTAATTAAGATTAAATTAATAATAAATTTTCTGGAATTTTATTGTTCTCCTTAAACAAAATTTTTATTTCAGAGACAAAACATTTAATTTTCATGGCATTGAAGTAAGTAAGTAAGTAAGAGAAATTATAGCTATTCGAAATAATACGAAGACTTCGATACAAAAATACAATGATAAAATAAAAGTCGAATAATCGTGAATATTTCGCCATATGAAAAGACAACTCTGTATCTTCTTAAAAATTAAGTATGCAAAGAGTAAGTATACATGGTCTCATTTCGCAATTTAGGTGTTAATCAATTCCAAGCGGTGCGCCATACAACTCTCATTGCTGCCAAGTCTAGTCGTAATCCGCATTAGTAACATAATAGAGTAACTTTTTAACCACTAAATTCAAAAGCGTGAGAACAGTTAACTGCATAACAGTAAATGATATCGAATACTTAATAATGTCACTTATAAATAGCACACGATTCCATATCTTAAATTGATTGTATTCTTGCCCTGTAAATTATTATTGCAGAATGGCGAAAACTGGTTTTGAGACACTAAAAATTGACAAAACAACAAGAACATAATAACACAAACTCAAAACTCATAAAACTATTTTAACTTAGGAAAAGAACACCAAGATAACGAAACGAAAACACACAAAGACGCACTCTAATTTAACTCTCTTTCCAACACGAAGCGACTCACGCTCGTGCTGGTCACAATTGATTTCTAAGGACTCTGTTTTGATCGTCAAGGGCCTGCTTTTATGCTTTTCTTAACCTACGCTTCACCTCCCCGTAGGGACCGCGCAACTTAATTTTGTTACCCAAAATAACTTTTCCATTTGCTTCTAGAAAATATTGATCGGTTTATAATTTGTTTTCGTTGGCAATGGCCGATTCGCGATTTCTTTGGAAATGGTATCCTACATTATTTTCTAAAAAATTTCATAAAATGAGTGGTCCTTATATTATCTATGAATAAATGCATTGTAAAATATTGGCATATCTATAGTTAAGGACAACAAGAAATTAATATAATTAATGCGTAACTATATAAGTGCCTACTGTATTAAAATACAATTAATATAGTACCTAATATATTAATTTAAAACAAAAATCAAGGAATAATATAAACCTACTGTACAGTCTACTAACAAGAGAAAAAATTTTCGAGACATTTTCTGCGAATAGCATAAGAGTAAAACGTGTAAAAGTGACTGTAGAAGTATGTTACACATATATAAAAATAGGTGTGAAATTGCAAATAAAGATTATAAGACCGTGGTAATGAAAATGAAATATTTTAATAAAATCGCACAAATGCGAATAAAATATATTTGAAGAAGGCGTGGAAAAGAAGAAACG
Source organism: Eufriesea mexicana (assembly GCF_001483705.2). Lineage (NCBI taxonomy): Eukaryota > Metazoa > Arthropoda > Insecta > Hymenoptera > Apidae > Eufriesea > Eufriesea mexicana. The sequence goes on from NW_016908908.1 coordinate 216,125, forward strand.
TGTAGGAAAATATATAAATGTAAAATGTAGTGATGTAAGTTAATGTAGGCGAAAAATGTGTAAATGTGAGTAAAGCTTATTGAAAGAAACGCTTTAAAAGTGAGAAAATGTGACTAAAATTTAAAATATTTTAAACATTTGAAGCTATTAAAAAAAGAAAAACTGCTTAATTATGAATAAATGTGCTGAAAAAAACGATTAAATGTTAGTAAAATCTTGAAAATGATCAAGTAACAGAAAACCGTGCAAGAAAAGGTTAAAATGAGAATATAATTATCCTTAACTTAATTTCATTTAGAAAAATAAAATAATTTAACGAAATTCTGTCACGTACTAATCATAAATAATTGTTTGCGAAACTGAATCCAATAGCAACTGCAGTACAAGCACTGACACGGTATAATTAATGCGTGCCATAATTTCAGAACAGAGTACTTGCAAACAGATGTTCTGTACTGACGTATCATTAATTACATCTAATAACTCAATGATTATCCTTTAATCTTTACTTATTTGATTATCCATTGTTACCAACATGTTGCTGTGCGCGTAGTAATTACATTTCAAGAGCACATTACAAACTTTAGAATCATGAAATGATGCATTAAGATTTTGGAAAATTAATATTTCGAAAAATTTATAACGGAGCAAATAACTTTAAAAGATTATTATTTTATATGTACATATACAGTCTCTTATAAAAGTATTCTAACAATTTCCAAATTTTTAATAAATGAAATAATATTGAACTTAATTTGGGAAAAACATATTTGAATAGAAGAAATTTTTATTTTAATATTGGGTAGTAGTATGAATATTGTGGTTGAAAGAAAAGCAATTTTAAATAGTCCAACCTATTTTATTAAATACTATATTATTAACTCTTTGCACTCGAGAGGTGCCTCTCAGTCGCCATTTAATCAGATTCTAAAGATGGATGTTAATTAATGTATCAAATTTACAATTACCCGAAGGTGCGTGGAATATCGAAGAAAAATAATTTTAATTATTTTAATTTATAAAAATATTGTCGACTTTATGGCAGAAAGTCTTCGAATTACTATTTTTCTGTAACGAAAAAATCGTCGAGTGCAAAGGGTTAATCCTATTATTATTTAATTAAAATTAAAATATTTTCTAAACTAATGACTTTTCTTCACAAGTGGATTAAGAAGGAAATTAAGAATAAATAAGAATAATTAGATCTCATGGATTAAGAATAGTTACAATGCGTAAACAAAATTTTAAATACAGCAAATAGAACTAACGAAGAATGAACAATTCAGAAATTACTGGAATCATAACAGAAATTGATATTTTCACTTACTTTGATGTTTTATAAATATATTATAATGTAAAATTATTTCCAGAATTGATATTACTATCAGAATGGTTTTCATTCTTCAATACCAAGTGTACAATTATACCCTTCGCAACGTCAATATCTTAATAGCATTTCCTTCCCTGCTATTAAATGTTTTCATTTTAAATGAATTATACGTGTCACTCTAAAATCGATTAAGACAAGACGAAGAAGAAAAGTGAGTTAGATTTCCTTTCAGCTCGTGTTTTTAAATTATATAAAAGGTAAAAGAATTAATTTCTCGAGGAGATAATGGCACTAAAGATTCGTATATTCCAATTTTATAGTATATTAAATTAGATAATTTTTCAATAGTGACAACAAATTCATAATTTGTAAGAATATCGATTAAATTTTTCATTAAATTTTTAAACGTTTATTTATCGATATCCTAAAATAAAGTATAAAAAATTATTTTATAGATTTATATTATTATATATTATTATATGTACATTACATGTTATTGTTATCATTATTATTATATAAGAATATATAATTTAATATAATTATATAATTATCCTATTTCTACATAATTATATTAATTATATGTTTTTAGTATTCCACATCATAGAAAATAAATTTTAGTTTAGATTATACAGTTTGGTCAATAGAAAAAGTATATTATATTTTTCCTTTTCTTTTTTCATCTACATAAAACATCATTATAAATAATGAAATCTAAAACGAAATTGTGTCAAATATCATTCATATAATTAGAAACTACTTATTGTGAATTTAAAAATATACAGTTATTAGAGTCAATGGTGTCATAAAATTAGTCAAACTAAAATTAGTCAACTAAAATTCACGTATTTGGAAAAACAAGAGATGTCTGTTCAAAATTGTTATTATGTTAATTACAAAACAAAATAAGAACAATAAAATTGTAGTATACAATTTAGATAGTAGATTTTAAAACTACACAATTTTGTATTTTGCTTACTATACATATTAAATAAATATCACAATAAAATTTTTATAATTTACTACACACGCTATATTATTTCCACTGACTGTACGATGCAACGATACACGCGAGGCGAGACCACTGCGATGTATAGTTAGTGGAATCGATACATCGTGGTCGTAACCTCTGTTAAGTTACGCTTTATCTGTACGTTCATATCTAGTAATACCATTATCTATGAGAACCGAAAACTAAGGCGGTACATTTCAAAGATTCATATCAAGAATCCATCGTAAAACACGCTAAGTACATGAATAACGTCTGACGATATTATCTTATGCTTATAGGTATAACAATAAAGTCTATATACTTTGCGTTTCAAAAAACATCAGTAATCGATCACTATAAAATTTTAAATACATTTATTTTTATTTACGATAAAAAGGTGTAGATCTAAAATATAAAATTTTGACTTCGAATATTTGTCGCTTTTCGAAATATTAATTAATTAGATATTAATAAAATATTAATATATATTTAAATGAAAAATTACCATATAGTGAATTCTATCTATGAAAAAGAATATCTTTCCCTTCTATAATCACTCTTAAATCATGGATTCTACAAACTTTGTGTTTAATGACATAATATATTAATGTTGTCAGAACAGGTGTGTTTGCATAATACGTTTTCTTCAGACGTGAACGTCCATTGTAGCTAGGTAAATTCATTTTATAGAAATGAGAAATGAAATGAGATATGAAAAAATTTAAAAAGGTTAAAAAATAAGAAATATAAGAAATTAATATAGGTGTCTAAAATTATGTAGAATGCAATTTCAATATGGCGTGATTCATAAATTGTATCGAGTTCTTACGTAACATGGAGCATTTGCATGTACTTACATAGATATAAATTATCGATTTTATGTTTTTTAATTTTATTAATTCTACATAATTATATTAATTATATGTTTTTAGTATTCCACATCATAGAAAATAAATTTTAGTTTAGATTATACAGTTTGGTCAATAGAAAAAGTATATTATATTTTTCCTTTTCTTTTTTCATCTACATAAAACATCATTATAAATAATGAAATCTAAAACGAAATTGTGTCAAATATCATTCATATAATTAGAAACTACTTATTGTGAATTTAAAAATATACAGTTATTAGAGTCAATGGTGTCATAAAATTAGTCAAACTAAAATTAGTCAACTAAAATTCACGTATTTGGAAAAACAAGAGATGTCTGTTCAAAATTGTTATTATGTTAATTACAAAACAAAATAAGAACAATAAAATTGTAGTATACAATTTAGATAGTAGATTTTAAAACTACACAATTTTGTATTTTGCTTACTATACATATTAAATAAATATCACAATAAAATTTTTATAATTTACTACACACGCTATATTATTTCCACTGACTGTACGATGCAACGATACACGCGAGGCGAGACCACTGCGATGTATAGTTAGTGGAATCGATACATCGTGGTCGTAACCTCTGTTAAGTTACGCTTTATCTGTACGTTCATATCTAGTAATACCATTATCTATGAGAACCGAAAACTAAGGCGGTACATTTCAAAGATTCATATCAAGAATCCATCGTAAAACACGCTAAGTACATGAATAACGTCTGACGATATTATCTTATGCTTATAGGTATAACAATAAAGTCTATATACTTTGCGTTTCAAAAAACATCAGTAATCGATCACTATAAAATTTTAAATACATTTATTTTTATTTACGATAAAAAGGTGTAGATCTAAAATATAAAATTTTGACTTCGAATATTTGTCGCTTTTCGAAATATTAATTAATTAGATATTAATAAAATATTAATATATATTTAAATGAAAAATTACCATATAGTGAATTCTATCTATGAAAAAGAATATCTTTCCCTTCTATAATCACTCTTAAATCATGGATTCTACAAACTTTGTGTTTAATGACATAATATATTAATGTTGTCAGAACAGGTGTGTTTGCATAATACGTTTTCTTCAGACGTGAACGTCCATTGTAGCTAGGTAAATTCATTTTATAGAAATGAGAAATGAAATGAGATATGAAAAAATTTAAAAAGGTTAAAAAATAAGAAATATAAGAAATTAATATAGGTGTCTAAAATTATGTAGAATGCAATTTCAATATGGCGTGATTCATAAATTGTATCGAGTTCTTACGTAACATGGAGCATTTGCATGTACTTACATAGATATAAATTATCGATTTTATGTTTTTTAATTTTATTAATTTTCCATTTTGTGATACACTTTTTAATGCATATAGGAGATTAAAATAAATAAATTTGTGTCTAGTATTACGAAGGTCACCGAGAGAGAGAGGATCGAAGGTGCGAAGTCCAGGTAAATCGAGAAAACCCTGGGCTATGCGTCAGGCCCTTAACGTGACCAAATATGGTCATACTAAGGAAAACATTGAAAAACGTGTGCATGGTGCAAAAGAAATATAAAATAGACCGGTCGAAGGACAGTTATTATTGGTGTTGAATTACAAAAGGCTCCGGGTAAAAATTAAAACGTGGGTAAAATAAAACTCGCCGTATCGCAACAGAGATTAGAGGCTTTGTTCTATAAACACTTAAAGGAGTATGTCCGACAGGGTAGGTCTCTTCTTAACAACTGACTAAAGACTTTTGGATTTCCTTCCATAGTGGGAAAAACTCTTCCACTACATCTAGACCCTTTCATGTTATAAATTCCTTACGTCCATTTAAATTTATTACGACAACAATTGAGTTGCCGTTGAGTTGTAAAGTTGAGCAGAGTTGTAATATCGTAATATCGTTGAGCATTGTAACAAGTCAAGGAATAATTCGTATCTTTATTGTCATTCGCTTACTTTTATATCATTGTTAATTCGTCAATAAATATCACCACCATTCAATCCCTACATATGTAAACAAATAGATAAATTATCTTTTCCAAGAAGTCGTTTTTGGAACATAACCCTACTTTTCGTTTGTACGAATCATAACCTAGTATAACACGACGTTTTTATATCATTGTTAATTTATAAACAAATTTCACTACCGTACAATCTCTATATATGCAAACAAATAGATAAATTATCTTGTCCAAGTAGTTGTTTCTAGCACATAACCTTACTTTTTACTCGTGCGAATCATAACCTAGTATAACACGACGTTTTTATATCATTGTTAATTTATAAACAAATATCACCATCGTCCAATCTCTACATATATAAACAAATAGGTAAATTATCTTCTCCAAGAAGTCGTTTTTGGAACATAACCATACTTTTCGTTTGTACGAATCATAACCTAGTATAAAACGACGTTTTCATATCATTGTTAATTTATAAACAAATATCACCACCGTACAATCTCTATATATGCAAACAAATAGATAAATTATCTTGTCCAAGTAGTTGTTTCTGACACATAACCTTACTTTTTGCTCGTGTGAATCATAACCTAGTATAAAACGACGTTTTCATATCATTGTTAATTTATAAACAAATATCACCACCGTACAATCTCTATATATGCAAACAAATAGATAAATTATCTTGTCCAAGTAGTTGTTTCTGACACATAACCTTACTTTTTGCTCGTGTGAATCATAACCTAGTATAACACGACGTTTTATTCAAACCTAACATCCACATTATCAAACAGTCTACTATATATTATTTAAAATACGTAAGTATAATTTATTATTTCTTCATAAAATAAATAGTTTATTTAAAAAATCATTTTCGCATTATTCGCCCTTCTTGATATTACGTAGTTCATGTATCGTAAAAAACCTCTTTTGTAAAAAGCACGTTAAAAGAATTATTGAAAATAATATAATTATTCCATTTATTTTGTATATTTACTTTATTTACTTAATTTTACTTTATTTCGTATATTTACTTTAAAGTAAAATAAGGCTAACAAATTGGTAGATATTTAAAAAATACACAATTTTCACGATTTTCATGATTTTTAAATATTATAGAAATCGATATTTTAGACAACTTTTTCTTATACGTAATCGCCGAGCTCCCATGTTTTTCGAGATATTCGTAAAAAGCTGTCGTTACTAACACATTAGATTTTACTCGTTCGTGTGTATCTATGAAACAATAACAAGCGTAAGCAATATATTCTCCGCTTCGTTCGCCGTTTGGCGGTCTGTTTACATTTTATATTCACCAGCTATATTGTAAACAAAAGATAAGAATTAGGTTAACTATTTTACCTAGCTGCTGCGAAACGGCTGCTAACTAATACTGACACATACGTTGTCATGGTTGTGTATATATATTGTATATAGGAGTTCAATGTGATGATGGAGGCAGTTCTTTAAGAAAATCACGAAGACTAAGAAAGTCTAATGGTTATAAGTATAAAAAATATTGTTTTAAATATTTGTGGTTTATTCAAGTATTGTCATGAATGTGTACACTTACTGTCAAACAGGGCCGGCGCGAGGCAGACTCAGTGCGTTCATCGGAACCGGGCCCCGCGTTTTAAAAGGCCCCACGGTCTACGAAAACTCATCAGACATTTTACAGGACCCCCTGTATAGTAGATTGAATATTCGGGTGTGTGTAGAAAATACAATCGCATAATCCATTAATCGATTATGGATTAATTGGATATGGTACAGCTTGCTGTACACTGACAAGAGTGCAAGATTTCCTCTGCCATCTTTGCATTGAAATATTTCGTTGCAGCGTGTTCTAAACGTTGACATTAAACGTTGACATCAAAGGTTTATACGACTGCAACACGGGTGCGGAAGATATTAGGTGTTAAGGAAATCACCCAATTGGAAAACACAGATTTTGATTAACATTTTAGAGAATGATGGGAACCATACCATTTACCGATACCATATCGAATTTAAATGCGTATTCTGGTTCTGCAAAATTTTTGAACCTGGCCCCGCAAAAGGTCACGCCGGCCCTGCTGACACCTATATATATAAAATCTGTAATATATATAACCTATATATATATAAATTATTCATATTATCATATAACAATTACATATATTAATATATAACAATCTTTTGTTATAAATATACATATATATAACCAATTATTATTTATATATATAACCAAAATATACATACATATACACTTACTGACGAAAGTTAAGAAACAACGTAATCATTTGGGAATTTCAGTATATTCTCTATCTTCTAAGATTGAAACTGAAAATAACATAATAAAATAACATTCCATACATCAATAAACAATGAGTCTTTTTCAAACACGTTTCAACTTCATTGTGGTTTTTGCAAAATTATGTTTCAAAAAATACTGATTGTTTATTGATGTATGAAATGTTATTTTATTAAGCTGCTTTTAGTTTCAACCTATGTATCTTAGAAGATAGAGGATATACCGAAATTCCCAAATGATTACGTTGCTTCTTAACTCTTGTCAGTAAGTGTATATATAATCAAAATCCATTATATGAGGTCAACAATTTTTCTATTAATATCTCAAAAATTAATAAATACTTGAAGCTAAAATTAAAAATTTTATTTTCCTAAATATTCCATCAATATCCTAATACTCCAAATTTTTAAGAATCTTAATATCAAATATCATGGAAATTTGTTGAGATGGAAAGTCAAAATTCCGCTAATTGTAAGAACTAGTGGAAACTTAGTTAAACTAAGTAGTTTAATTACAAATAACAAAAGCATTACAAAAATTCAGCTTTTTATTGTAAAATATTTATATGATCATTTTAAATCGATAAAAAATATATTTTTCTTAAACGAGGAAAATAGAATTATTTTTCATTGTACAGGTTTGCATTGAAAATTATAAATATTATTTCGTATTCGAGTACTCCTCGTATTTAAATGGACAGATAGGCATTTTATGAAAACAGGAGCTGAGAAATTCTACATTACTTATCCGATTTCTTGTTCGATTTATTTATTATTTACGGATGTATGCTATTATTCGGAAGTAATATCTATAACCTCTGCAGTAGTTTAAGCTTAAAATTGTGTCAAGGTGCTAACTTATCGTACCCTTGAATCACATTATCTTCAATAATCTTTAAAAGGAGGACGCAACACTAGTATGATGCTCGTAATATTCGACCTTCATAAATCATAATTATTTTATTGCCAAAAGCTGACTTCCAAATTATTTTCCTCTATAGCGCTTCCATCTTATTTAATAAAGCTATGCGATGAAACGAATGTTTGTGTTGAATGGCTTATCCACATGTACCAAAACTACACGGAAACAGGTTGGACTCATAAATACTGACAAATGTACTTTTGTGACTAATAATTAGTAATTACATCGTTAGTCCCGTTAAATTTCGTGGATATATTTTACGTTTGCAAGAAAAGCAATTATCTATTTTAGGTTAAATAACAATTGAATATTTATATTGTGTAAATGAATATTTATTACTGATTAATTATATATTGAATTAGCATTTATGACTTTCACTGTGAAAAGAAATAGGAAAAGTGAAATTGCTGTCTTGTGTTGATTACGTATATATTGAAAAATATTACTATTCTTATGTTATCCTTTGTAAATACAATGTATTTTTATGAATACTATAAATTTATTAAAATACCCTATAATACACAGTAATAATCATTATTACTGTCTAAACGTATTAAGAGGGAACTGTACCTAAGTATTTGATTATATTATCAGTATATAAAGATGAAATAAAATAACAAATTGATTTAAAGACTTAAAAAATTACAATTTGATGCATATAAATATTCTTCTTTTCAAAGGAAGTTAAAATTAAATTAATATAAAATTAAAATAAATTGGCATATATTAAATTAATATAAAATTAAAATAAATTGGTATAAATTAAATTAATATAAAATTAATGGAAAATAAATTAAATTCCCAATATGAGACATAGATTCTTTAATTCATGGATTCATTAATTTCGAATTATAATAAATTCAAGATTAGTTGAAATATACAATATTATATTCCGAATATCGTCAAAAATTGAATCGATTGGAATAATAATCAATATTGTGGAATTTTCTCTTAACCTGAGTACCATCGAGTAATTTTGCTATGACGAAACTGTAGGGTTATTTTCATAATAAGGCTAGGGAATATAAGGAAGCTAGGAATAGGTTGGTCATACCGGAGGAGTGCGAGAGGAGTGGGGGTGATCTGTCATGGCGGAGGAGAGAGCGTGGGGACGGCACTGGCCTATGAGAGATTCAAAGCTAGTCTACGAGACAAGAGAATATATGGATAGATGCAAATAGCGTGCCAATCAAAGATTCTATTCTTCTTTGTTTGAACTTTATTAAATAAACTATTTATTTACATTTGTAGAATCGATGTGTGTTATAAAACAACCTTCCAACTATGCCACAGAAATTAGGTAGTGAATTGTCACTTATGTCTGGTAAATTTGTAGCCATAAAACGGAGGCAAAAGAAACTTTAAGAGGCTAAGTAAAAAATAAATCTTCGAAGGAAATGTCAAATGTTGATTTATTTAAGCACTTGGGAAACTATAGCTGTATCACTTTTCCTTTTTTGCAAAAATGTTTCAGAGAGAATTGAAATATTTCCAAGTGGACACAACCATCTACTACTAGTCTTTTTCTACTACTTCTCTAGTAGTTAGTAGTCCCTTTTTATAGGTGACATATGAAGGTCATTGACATTTTTCATATATTTTTACTGAAACAATTAATATGACCTATGTATACCAAGGATAAGTTGCAAATAATGAAATTGGAGAAAGATTTTGGAAAAGGTTCCCCATACATGTGGGAATTGCTATAACCATGCCAATATACAACATAACACATTTTAAGTGAGGGCCTTCAGAAGTATGAAAGATGGAAAATGGTGTAAATACACATGGCCTATATGTATTAAGAATAAGTTGCAAATAATGAAATTTGGGGAAAATTTTAGAAAAGGTACCTCATAGATATGGAAATTACTATTACTATGTCAATATACAACATAACACATTTTAAGTAAGGGAGTTTACAAGCATTAAAGATGGAAAATGGTGTAAATACAGTACACCCCTTTGTGCCTGAGCCATATCGAGTATCGTCTTCCCTGTGAAATACAGTAGGTCTTGAGATAATCTAAGTTTAGAATCGTGAACTAGTTAATATAACTTCCTAGTTTTACTTGTTGACAGTTACGAAAGTACTTTCGGACAAATACGTCTAGGCGGCACTTACATGTGTTAACAGAATATTAAGCAAACAAGTTGTTACGAAAGGCAATTAAACTCAAACCGCTTACCGAAAGTTGCGCCACTTTTAAAAATCCCTAGAAGACACCTAGATGAGCCTGCATATACCAATTTCGGTGAAACCGATATAAAAAGCTATTTTCGAAGAAATATTTTTTATATACCTTTCTTTATTGATTATTGTCCGTGTTGAAGTGGTGTAAGTAGTTTTCAATGTGAAAAGTTCATATTTTGTGTATTTGAATATCGATTGTGCTAATTTTTATTAGAATTAATTAGAATTAGTTAGAGCATAAAAAGAGAACAGATGCCATAAAAACAACAATCATATTTAGAAATTGTTTAATTTTTAATTGATTTATGGAACTATAGAAAATTTATTGTACACCAAAACGTTCCTACATTTTTCGCAACCTAGGAACATTTAAACTTAAAAGTTTGTTACTATCTGTTACACGCGAAGTAATGTCGGTAATGTAGTACAGCTTCACGTAAGGATTACTATTTTACCGATTGCGGAAATAATGCAAAATCTAGGGAATTTTTAAATTACCTGGACAGATAGAAAAACAATTACAAATTCTGAAACTAAATAATAAATTCTATAGGAAATATGTTTATTTATTATTCTTATTCTAGAAAACTACAAAAATTCAATAGTGGTCTATATTTTTAATTTATTATTAATATAATTAATATTAATTTATTATTAATATAATTTGTGCTAATTAATCTCCTTAAAATTGTATTTTACTTCTAATTTGTAATTTACTTATTATTGTTGCTATAATTATATGTTTCCATTAAGATATTTATAACTTTAATTGCATTGATTTTTTAAATTATAATATTAAATTTAAGAACAAACAAAATGATGAAAATATTAAAAATATAGAATGATCAAGATATAACTATTTTCTAGTTAGAATGTATGCTAATGTGGCATGATCTGTAATGTATATACTGTTTTGGTAACATGGTCACGGATATCTCCCTACTCCTGCAAAACTCACCAACATCTTAGAATACAAAACAGGATACAAATCACGATTCTATGCATGATACTATTAATTGGTACCTCGTCTTGATGGTCTAATTCATGACTGCCTTATATTTGGCTAGAACTAATAGATCCTCTAATAACTTTCGCTAAAATACTGCTATTATACTGTGTCTTGACAATATTTTATTACATCAAATTTTTCAACAATTTAAATTTGTCAAGTTTTAATCTTTAATTATTCAAAAGTATTTTTATCGATCAGTAAAAATTATTGAGGGTGGAGTTATACATGATAGTGACTGTTGACGAGTAACCGTTTCGAAAATTATTCATAAAAGGCGAATTTTCATGAAATATGTGATTTATGGGTTTTCCCAATTATCTATTAAGATTTTCCAAATTCGCTAATTTTTATCAATGTATATCAATATTTCATCTACATGAAGATGTAGAAAAATCCTTTATGTAAAATCCACATCTAGTATGTATTATGTCAAATACAACACATATATAACAATAAAATAAGGTACTTAATTAAACAGAAATAATTAAACGTAAAACGCATATAAAAAAAATATTCGATTTTTTTAAATGTAATTTATGTGAATTAATGAATCAGGTTTCGAGTATTAATACTCGAGTACGAAATTGTAGTAAAAATGCCATAACAAAGTGTGTTAAGCAATTATTCGGAGTTTATGCGTATGCAAATGATTTACGGTACACTGGTATTGACTATCGCACGGTTAGAACCTTTGAGCACATTAAGCCTCTAATTCTAATTGGCCAGCATGGCCTTCGCTGATCCTACTGTGCTTTAGTCAAAAATAGCATCACTGGTTATGGTTGCATCATAAATCAAAAGTGCCACTGGATGTTCTCGAATACATGGGATCCCGAGCTACCAAGCCATACTTCAAAATCAGTGCATGTACCTACACCACTCGGCTACTTAGGGATGAGGTGATGGATAAATTGCACTGTCACCTTTTAATCTGATCATTCAGGCAAGGTGTTGAAGATTCTAAAGTCACTAGAAGTAGGTTAAAATTCCCTAGGGAAATCTGGAGTGTTTCTGAACTAGAATTCAAGTTTCATTTTTTTGTAATGGCTATTTCAGTTGCTAGAAAAAAGTATAATTTATAGTATATTATATATTATTTATTATTCAGTACATATTGTATATTATTAATTAAATTTTTATTATATGTATTCATTACCACAGTAGGTTAAGTTACTCAAATAGTAATTTTTATGAGTTTTCAATTTATTATTCTGTCATATTTGTTTGAAATGAATAATTCAAAATGTTTTCTTAATTATATTATAATAATAAATTGCTAAATAATTTCAAAATTATTAACAAATTATTAATAATATGTATGGGTGGGTATACAATGACCATCAACCACTCCAAACCTGCATCTGACTCAACCCCATGAAAATTTAAACGTCACTCATTCAAAGTCAACTGAGAAATGACTCAATCATGCATTTCATGACGTTTATGTAGCCAATGATCAGTCGAAAATCGACGAAAATCGCCGATCATTATCACTAATAATTATTTTTCCGTTATAATAGTAAATAATTCATTAATTTATTTTTATTTTCTCTAATTTTAATAAATTTTTACGCTTTGAGCAATTTGTTATTAACAATATCGGTTCGTTGTTAATAATAAATTAAGCAACTTATAAATTTCTTTTTAATTACGAGTATGCTTATGCTTTCGTATTAAATGAAGAACTTAGTGGATATATATTATGAGTAAATATTCAAATTCAATTTTCTCGAAAACGAAGCTTCGAATCAAAAAATTTTATTCCTTCTTCCAGATTCGTTTCTGCATCGCCCATTTCCTGGTTGTACTACCGTTGCTGGGACACCGTGTATAATATATATACACATATAATATTTAAAGAGGGTGTATATAAGTGTATACACTTTCAAACTTCTTAATATTCTTTATTTGTTCGTACAGGCATTCGCAGTTTCCTCGAAGAACGTATGAACGCAATACAATGGTGTTACACAACTTCGATCAACAAATATTTTTAATAATCCCTGAGCATGCGTTCTTTTTTATTTATTTATGTATTTCAATCGTGAATTCGTTGCTCAATATTGATTAAGATTTCTGTTGAAATCGAATAGACAGGCATGTTCACAAATGGTCTCTTTTGATATCGTATCAACCCTAGGACTCCTGAGTTTTGTACATTTGCGACGAAATTTAATAAAGATGGCGTTCCTCGAACCGATTATTTCCATTTTTGTGAAACAAATTTTACTTCTTTTAAATATTATAGTCCATTTTATGTTTCACAATTTGTAAAAATAGGTAGTAGAAATTTTTGCATTTATTTTATTTGAAATGAATAATTCAAAATGTTTTCTTAATTATATTATAATAATAAATTGCTAAATAATTTCAAAATTATTAACAAATTATTAATAATATGTATGGGTGGGTATACAATGACCATCAACCACTCCAAACCTGCATCTGACTCAACCCCATGAAAATTTAAACGTCACTCATTCAAAGTCAACTGAGAAATGACTCAATCATGCATTTCATGACGTTTATGTAGCCAATGATCAGTCGAAAATCGACGAAAATCGCCGATCATTATCACTAATAATTATTTTTCCGTTATAATAGTAAATAATTCATTAATTTATTTTTATTTTCTCTAATTTTAATAAATTTTTACGCTTTGAGCAATTTGTTATTAACAATATCGGTTCGTTGTTAATAATAAATTAAGCAACTTATAAATTTCTTTTTAATTACGAGTATGCTTATGCTTTCGTATTAAATGAAGAACTTAGTGGATATATATTATGAGTAAATATTCAAATTCAATTTTCTCGAAAACGAAGCTTCGAATCAAAAAATTTTATTCCTTCTTCCAGATTCGTTTCTGCATCGCCCATTTCCTGGTTGTACTACCGTTGCTGGGACACCGTGTATAATATATATACACATATAATATTTAAAGAGGGTGTATATAAGTGTATACACTTTCAAACTTCTTAATATTCTTTATTTGTTCGTACAGGCATTCGCAGTTTCCTCGAAGAACGTATGAACGCAATACAATGGTGTTACACAACTTCGATCAACAAATATTTTTAATAATCCCTGAGCATGCGTTCTTTTTTATTTATTTATGTATTTCAATCGTGAATTCGTTGCTCAATATTGATTAAGATTTCTGTTGAAATCGAATAGACAGGCATGTTCACAAATGGTCTCTTTTGATATCGTATCAACCCTAGGACTCCTGAGTTTTGTACATTTGCGACGAAATTTAATAAAGATGGCGTTCCTCGAACCGATTATTTCCATTTTTGTGAAACAAATTTTACTTCTTTTAAATATTATAGTCCATTTTATGTTTCACAATTTGTAAAAATAGGTAGTAGAAATTTTTGCATTTATTTTTATTTATACATATTTATTTATACAATAAAATAGTGTTATATAACAGTTATGTTATATATAGTTATATAATAGTGTTATATAATGAAAATACAATTCAAACTTGAATATGAAACCATTGTAGCTATGAAATATTTTTACATTTATCGCGAATTTGTGTTTGTTTAAATAAAAGACATTTATTCTTCTTATTTTTAATTCTTGAAACATATATTCTTAAAACTTTTTGTTTTTTTTTAAATATACAAACATTGTAAAATATTTGTGTAAATCTGAAACAATTAAATTTCTAATTTCAAGTCAATATTTAAATAATAAATCAATTAATTTTTTGAGAAAAATTGTTTTATTTCCTTTTGGATTGCAATTTGGTTAGTTTAATATAAATACTGATTAATTGCTTCTCTGATATTTTATTGTTCTTCAAGGATATGAAATATATGGATATTTATTTTTATTTTATCATACAACTTTTTCCACATATTATTTTTGTACGTAAAAATTAAAGGTACAAAGAAAAATCAATAATTTTTTTAGAACGTTTTATCCACGAAAATATAATTTTAATTTTACGTCTCGTATGTTCGATGAACTATCCCCTCTCCTCAGGAGTTCTACGGTTGACGCACTGAGTGCATACCGTGCTGAAAACATCGGCGACTCGATTGAAAAGTTCAGTATGTGACATATCCAATATGACCCAATCACGATGCAACGTTGTATTTTGTTGCAGAGTACATACAATACAATAACAATATAATATCGTATTTTATAGAATATTTCACTAATTTTTAGACTTCGGAAAATCTAATTCTATGAGAATTACTGGTCATTTTCGAAGGATAAAGATCTTGTTTACAGTTTGTAATGCTCATGTACAAGGAAGAGTAGATACGAGAGGAAGAGAGAGGGAAGAGAGATAGTTAAACGCGATTAAAAACTACATATATAGGAGTAAAGAGTAGGAGAGACGAGAAAAGTTGGCTAAGGAGGTAGACGAGTTGGACATTATCCAGAGATAAGACTTTATTTTATTACCAACTATGTTCAACGCATCCTTCAAAAACGACGTAGACTGGTTGCACCAATTATGTAACTGTTCATATATTTATAATTATTCAAAATGTAATTTCGTGCACTGACAGTTGCACAAATCAAAATAATTCTTTGTGCAATTTAAACAGCTTTATATTTGTTTAAATTGTACATTATACTCCCATAGATGTTAAGAAAAGGAATATCAAAAGAGAAAGCAAACATTGGGATCGTGTTTTACTTAAAATTGCAAATATAGTGCTCTCCGCTTAAATGGACCCGGGACTTGGGTGTGGTCATTTATCCGGAGACGTAGGTTTTCAAAATTGGCCAGTGTTATCTGATTTTAATACAATGAATTCAATGCAGTAAGTATGTCGAAGATGAAAATGAGAAACAGGAAAAATTAGTATTGAACCTTATTTTCTGTTGTATGAAATTCATATTTAGACATTTTCATTTTTAAATAATTTAATCATAATCTATATGAAATATACTATAATGTCATACTGCTCTAATGTAAACATAATGCACTTGATATAATGTATATTATAATGTAGTATATTGTTATAAATATTGCAATTTACCATAATTGTATATAAATAGTAAATTACAAATAATAATAAATTATACATTTATTACAATTAAATAACAATAATAATTATATCTATACTATAATAAATTCATTTATCATATAAATAAATTCATATATAGTGTTGTTTAATATCATAATTTAATAGTCAGAATCTTAATAATTCAATTGAAGTAATTCTACAATAATAAAGTACGAAGTATACAAATTTTGTTTATCTTGATTTGATAATTCATTGATAATAGAACCATTGCTAATACTAATCTTAAATAACATTGCCTACTGCAAGGACCTGCGTCCAGAAAATGGTGGGGATAACTCATGGTCATATAAGCGGACAATGTACTATCATGTATACAGTTCGTTTATTTTATATTACGAATATATTATTGTTCTATTAATTTAAAATTACGAATTTATTGACCACTAAAAGTATGGCAAAAACGATAATAAACGAAAGATAACGAGATGCATCGGAAGAAAACGAATGAAGGGTGACTCAAAAATTTTTAAGTAACTTTTATATTCTTGAAGCAGTTTCTGTTATATCAACAAAGGTTTCTCTTTTCGAATAATAATATTTCACAATTGGAAATATTACAAATCAACGATCTCTTAAACGACTGGAAAAATCAGTTAAAAAACCAAAACGACCATTTAAATGGCGTCATAAATTCGTGGTAATACGTCGTCGACTTTGGTGCTCTAAATGATCGAGGAATTTGAAATGGATTGTCAACGAACCGTTCCCGTGCACAGAATACAGACGAAATCAAGCACTGTTGTGAATCCGACGAAAAAAAGGATATGTATCATTCATGAAGCTACAGATGCTAACCGAATATGCAAAACGTATATATAAAATTCGATGTAAACAAACACAAAGGAATTCCCATGTAAAAATATTATAACGATTGCTGTTATCCCAGAGTGAAATTTGATTTTATTTATTCGAATATTACCACGATTAACAACAAGTTTAATATTTTAATAAAATACTAATATAAAATCAATATGAAATAAAAATTTCTGCGACTATACTTCTTCATGGTATTTTTACAATTACCATAATAATTACAGTAATAACAATTGAAGAATTAATGAAAAGAATATGCTGTATATGTAAATAGCAAGATAAGAATTTATTTATTAAGATAGGAAATGTTAATACAAAAATATGCATATTTTAATGCACGTTCTTTTCGTTAAAAGTTCGATTAAGGGCACATCGAAGGTAAACAAATATTTTAAAACGTTTTGTCTGATCACTATGAATTGTAAACACAGTTTTACTAAAAATCTGCTCTGTTTTGTATGCTAATGGAGCGGAACCTAACAAACTCACGCAGTGAAGTGGATTGGGACGAAACTTCCCTCTAAAGTCGTTGTACACCGACTTTGTACACAACTTAACGTGAAGGATTCTCGAACGTGAATTTTAAAGAAAGCAACGTTGAATTTAGTAAATTAAAGGGAAACAGTGCTTGGATAGCGAATATTCGAATAGTATAACCTTTAGTTATTAGGCTTTGTTGACGATGCAAGTTTTACTGTATTTACGTTAAATATGATCCATATTATTATATTACATTCGAACTCGTATTCAACTTCACCAATTTTATTAATAATTCGTATAATTATAAGTAAATATACTACAGTTTAAATTTCTTGAATTTTTACAATTTTTTAAATTTCTTCAGATTTTTTCACTCTGTTTAATCTCTTCAAATTTTCTCAAATTTATTACATTGACTTTTAAAATATTTTAAACTTTTTCGAATTGTTTTGAATGTGTAAAATTATCTCTAATTTTTTGTATTATTTCTTTACATTTCTCAAATTTCTAACTCCCATAAACTCTTCAAATTTTTTCAAATTCAGTACATTGTCCTTTTAAATTTCTTAAGCTTCTTTGAATTGCTTAGGACGTGTCAAATTTTATCCAACTTTTTGCATTATTTTTTTACATTTAGCGAAATTTTAACTTTCCTAAACTCTTCAAATTTTCTCAAATTCATTAGATTGACTTTTTAAATATTTTAGGCTTTTTTGAATTGTTTAGAATGTGTCAAATTTTCTCCAATTTTACACATTATTTTTTTACATTCCTCAAATTTCTAACTTTACTAAACTCTTCAAATTTTCTCAAATTCATTAGATTGACTTTTTAAATATTTTAAGCTTCTTTGAATTGTTTAGAATGTATCAAATTTTCTCAAATTTTTTACATCATTTCTTTACATTTCTCAAATTTCTAACTTCCCTAAACTCTAAAAATTTTTTCAAACTTCTACCAATTTCTTTGGACTTCTTAAACTCTTCAAATTTCCTAAATATTTATACTAAAATTTCAGGAATCCCCCCTGACAAGTAAAATTTCAAGAATTCTGCTAAAAATCTATGAAACTCTTGAAAATAATATTATTCTTTAATCAGTAGTCTACTTTCCTTAAAATTCCAATGTTTCCGATAAAACTGTTAGCGATGAACGAACTGCTGTTTCGTTATTTACCTTGAACATGGTGGTACTTTAATTTCCAGACTGTCAATCGTAACTGCAAAGTCAATTAACGGGAGGAAATAATCGTTGCTGGCCATCTCTTCGTGTTTAAAGAGCATCTTCTAATAATAGCAACCTCTTGCTTTCACAGCACACAGAACATATCCACGAAGCACTTTTCCTCGACCATTAAGGAATGTTTCCTCATGGTCCCATGATGTTCAACGTGATATTAATATGAATGAATCATAGGATGCTAAAAAGGGCTTTGTCGAGGGAAAGCTGTATTTGTGGAGAGCTTAAAAGGGTGTTAAAACATAAGGGAATTGCAAATGTAAAATTTCTTCTCTTACGGAAAAGATAAAATAACCCTTTGCACTCGAGATGGCACCTCTCAGTCGCCATTTAATCAAATTCTAAAGATGGATGTTAATTAATGTATCAAATTTACTATTACCCAACGATGCGTGGAATATCGAAGTAAAATAATTCTACATCTTAATTTGCATACGATTTCCTATCTACCGTTTTAAAAATATCGTCGACTTTATGGCAGAAAGTCTGCGAATTACTATTTTCCAGTAACGAAAAAATCTCCGAGTGCAAAGGGATAATTACTCACGAAAGTATTCGAATGCTCACAGAATTTTTGGATGTCGTCATTAAGTTACAACGGCACTTGATAATTATTTAAAATAAATTTGTAATTAACACGTTAAGTGCCCAGCCCGTTTTGCTTGCCGTTCCGTTCAGGCCCAGACTCGGCTGTCAAGTGAACCACCAGCGGTGGGCAAAGTGTTCATAAAACTCTGAATACTGTAAAATAATGGAAATACTGTACCAATTGTTATGACAGGAATTCCCAAACGTTAGGTCCAAAGATGGCGAAGAATTTAGCACCAAAAGTTAGCACTTTTGATCCTAGTCTGGGCCCAAACGGAAAGTCTAGTGCCAGTCCCTGGGGACCGGCGTGGCACTTAACGTGTTGAGGTAATAATAAACCTCTAATCATAAATATCTCAAAAACTACTGAGTAGTTGCCCTTATAATGATACATTCTTTTAAACTGGATGACTAAATCTACAAACTTGCAAAGTTTCAATTAAATTAATAGATCCGAAGGACTTGCACTTTCCTTGTCAGACTCATGTATTTATCAGATAGAACATGTATGGCTAACTTGTTAAACTCAAATTTAAAACAATAAAATGACTAAGTTTAAAATAATATGATGTTTTTAGTAAAGGGAGATCCAGGAATGCAGTTATTGACAAATGTTAGTAAAATTATGAAATAATTCAATTATGTATTATTATTATAGACTTCATGTTGTTCGAAACACTTAAATCTGCATACATACATATGTACATGATATGATATGATAGAAATCGTACATCTACGTGCTCAAAAATTTTAATGTAGCAGTCCTTGATGGCATAAAACATACACTGCTGATGTATATAACGTCAATCTTATATAAAACTAATGCAAAATAGAAAATACTGTTTGAATAATAAAAGCTTCATTCTATAATGATATCACATGAAAATTATATAATTGAAAAAGAGATGTATAAAAATTGAAATTGGCACAGATGTAAAATAATATTTTCATTACACGAAGAGTCACAATTGTGTACAATCCTTAATTTCATTTAAAGCTTGAGACTTAATTTTGGTAGGCCAAGTAAAACAATTAGTGTTTGTATAATAGTTTACTATGATAAAATAAAAAGTTTCAAAGATATGGAAAAATGAATTCTAGATATTATAAATCTTGTATAATTCAATGAAGTTATGTTGGTCATAACTTAATTTCATTTAAAGCTTGAGACTTAATTTTGGCATGCCAAGTAAAACAATTAGTGTTTGTATATTAATTTACTATGATAAAATAAAAAGTTTCAAAGATATGGAAAAATGAATTCTAGATATTATAAATCTTGTATAATTCAATGAAGTTATGTTGGTCATAACTTAATTTCATTTAAAGCTTGAGACTTAATTTTGGCATGCCAAGTAAAACAATTAGTGTTCGTATAATAGTTTACTATGATAAAAAAGAAAATTTCAAAGATATGGGAAAATGAATTCTAAATATTATAAATCTTGTATTATTGAATGAAGTTATGTTGGTCATAACTTAATTTCATTTAAAGCTTGAGACTTAATTTTGGCATGCCAAGTAAAACAATTAGTGTTTGTATGATAAAATAAAAAATTTCAAAGATATGGAAAAATTAATTCTAAATATTATAAACCTTGTATAATTCAATGAAATTATGTTAGTCAGATCATGTAGTAAGTTATTATAAGAAAATTAATATAGTATAGTGATCCAATCTATTCTTTAATATCAAATGCATTTAATTTAAGTAATTATTGTTGTTTATTAATAAACAATTAAGATTGCAGGTATTGTCTCAAGAACGATGTATAAGCATATGAAATGCGAAACAAATAAAATACAAATTAATGTGTGCTACAGAAATTTATTGCATCTGTTCGTTTACGTATACAAAAATGCGTATGTATGTGAAAAAATAATTCTAAACTAAAATTAATCACTTCTTATAATTTATTTACATTTTTGGTCAGATATCGAAATCAAGTCGTATGATATATTTCAGTAGGTAAGTAAGGTATAAACACCAAACCTGTTACCCATATGTGAGTTTCCTTTCTAGAAAGGTTTTCCTCTCAGATTGATGATATTTTTATGCTAATAAATATCTTCCCTCATAAATGAAACATTCTTCCTCGATTCAAAATTCGTGCAATTTTTCACTGACACTTTCTCACTTTTAGTAACATCGTGCAATAACGGAAATTTTTATTTTTATATTTTTATATTTTTATATTCGCAACTTGGTTCATAAATATTGCACTTATTTCACATGCAGGTGTCTCTGTACAATCAATTAAAATTAGACATGGGCGGTAGATTATTTGATTATTATATCGATCATTGTGATTCGTTCGATAGCTCTGCTTTAAATAATTTATTGCTCAAAAGTGTTTTACATCGAAATGTTATGAGTGTTTCTACTTTAAAATAACTCCATTCATTTTAAGCCAAAAGAAAGAAAATTCATATAATAATAATTATTCGATCGAAAAAAATTTAATCGAACGAATTTTTATTTATAATTAGTTTATAAAAATATTATTAATAATAGTTTAATTCGAAATGAAATCTCATTAAACTGAAATATAAGATAATTTAACTTATGTATAATAACCAATATGATACAAGTAAATGAATTTAATTAATAGAAATTTGTTTAATCAAGTACTAATTGAAATTTTGTCGCAATATTTGGAATTGAAATAAATGGAGTTCTATTGTATGAAATGTTCGATGTGGAGATGATAAATTAGGATCGGTGTGAAAAGGGATTCTGTTTGGGATGACAGCGGATAGAAATCGTAGAGACTGGAGAAAGTTAGGTTATGTGTTGATCTAGGTACAGAACGAAAATTGGCTGTACGTTGCTGTTCGACACTTGGGTGCAATAAATTACTCGCCAATAAATTCTTCCAGACGAAAGTGAGATCAAACACGATATCGTTCGAGGTATTTTTATTCATAGACAATTTATAGAAATATTTTTGGCTATATTCTTCAGAAAATAAATAATGAAAATAAATAATTCGTACCAATAATTAAATTAACAAATAATGAATTAATTCGAATTACGTTCACTCGAAATGATCGATGATTACACATTTTAAAATAATAATGCAAATGCAAATAAATAAATAAATTGCAATTCAATATACTAATAATACAAATTAAAACCGTATAGTTCATTCATAGTATTTATGTCATGTAGATGTCACTGCTTATGGTACATAAAACTCAATTGACATGCAAATTGCAATGACTTTTCAGTACTACACATAATGCACTTTTGCAGGGGTTGATTATAGTAAGTAAATGCACCGTAACTGAATGGCAGATAATTTTTATGGAAAAAAGAAAAATGGCTGGCACATTAAATTTTTGTCTCTTTTTAAATTTCACTTGATTGTGATTATTTCTTTTATTTGGTTTGCTTCGACGTCGTTTTTGATGGAACGTTCCTTTTTTAAATTCTTAGTAGCGTAAATTCGAAACTGTGGTACGTGTTAATAAATATATCTCTTTTCTATCGTCGTCTAAAAATTGCAATTCCTGAAAAAATAGTTCGCATCTTTCTTTATAAATTCCTTCTACTACTTATAACGTTACAACTGACTCTTTTAACCCTTTCGGTGTACTTATTTAAGAATATTAGTTTTCAACGTGGAAAGGGATATTAAATTTTCATTTTCTGATTTCACGTCGTATTGGCCATATACAAGCTTGCAGATTTTGTTCAAATTTAATTTCAAATTTTGCTATACAATGTAGCTGGACAGATAAGGTATTTTTTATTTCGAGCTTGTAAATTGGAGTAATTTTTTTACATGGAACATTGGAATATCGTGACCGAAAGAGTTAAGTATAATATTAACAAAATATATTTTTCATCATAGAATCATTCTCTGTTGAATCGGACGCTTTCGAATATATGTAGTATTTATATGACGTTTGATTTTTTCGAAATTTTTGTTTTGTTCGAAAATATTGATTTTTTCAATTTTTCCTTTTTTCGTTTATATATATTATACTGTTTTTGACTGATGGAGGATATTTTATATCGAATTTCGAATTTATTTAATGTAATATGTGTGTGAGTATATTTAAATATATTTTGGTATCCTAAAAACAAAATTGTTATCCTGATATGCTAACATAAAATTTTAGTACACGTATTTTTCATCTATATTAAGATTTGTTAGTAATAATTTTAAATTCAACAATTTCTCATAAAATTGACATTTTACTTTTTATTTTATTGAATTATATTACTCAAAAATTTAAATATTAAGTAAATTAAATCCTAATCTTTACATCTAAATTAAAATATGGAAAATATTTAATCTTACTGAAGGAAAAGAAATCGAATAGTTGAAATTTCATAAATTAAAAAAAGTAGTCTGTTAACCACAATATTCTCTTCACTACAATTTATAGTGTTTTTCGTATTATTACATTCAATATTATCTTGAATAATGACGTCAAACGACCATATTAAATTAGAAAGTATAAACCATATAATGCAACAAGAAATTAATAATTTTAACAATTATTAAAAAAATAATCTGGAAAAACTTATTCAGCTAATTATAACGTATATTTCTTTTTTTCAAAATATACCCAAATTTAAATACTGAACAATTTCTTAAAATAGAGATCATAAAAATCACGAACTTTCAAACCAATAGCTATAATGCTTTGTATACTGTGAATTCAGAACTGTGTTACTTCAGTTCAATAATTGAATAAAATCATTTAACTTTTCCAATTTAATTTAGATTCAAAGACATTAAATTTTTCTATAACATATTGTTACAGTTAATGATTTTATATTACACATGGTTTAACAAAGTATGATACTGTTTGAAATAATTGTCACAGTGGTGGAGCTTAGGCTTTGTCTTGCACTTGTCACAATATTAGCTTTCCTTACTTCTCTCAGAATTATACCGAACATATTAGACTAAGGTGGAAGTTTTATTGACATTAATACAATCTACATACATTTCCATACAAATTCAAGCAAATTGTATGTTTTTAAAACGATAAGTAATAATTTTGCTATAAATTTGGTAAAGTAAAAGTATTAAAAGTGAAATATTTAAAAATACCTTCAACTATCCATCAATAATTAAAGGTAAAACTAGCTACATTAAAAATAAAATTACTATGAATAATTAAATCAGCAAGAAAAATTAAAGAAATATGTTTTACCTACATGTATTATGTAAATTCTATGAATCTAAAGGCCTAAAGGACAGTTTCTAATCGTGATAGCTTGAATCTCAAAACGTTCAGCCATCTTGTTATGGCAGAGTAAACTAAACCTTTCAAATTGTTTTAGTTCAAGTAATAATAAAAGTTAAATAAAATAAGAAAGACAGTAGAACACGTTTCCTTAAAATAACATAAAGAAACCATAAACAGCTGATGCTAATAATTAAACTCGCCCATAGGGTGCGCCACTGTTCTAGCATGACAAGATGGCTCCTTCTTCTCTATCTTTATAGTCTTATCTTTTAAGTCCCGAAAGTTGAAGTTATGCTTCTTCAAGTCCATCGTGGTACAATAAAACGATCATCGTTTGGATATCCAATTTTCTTTCCTCGTACTAAATTTTACTTGTACATTTATAACTGTATATTTGGACTTTCAAAAATCACAGATAGTTGAAATGAATGTATATCATCACTTGTGACAACGTGAAAAATATCGTTTTAAAATAAATACCATTCTTTTTACTCAATCCATCCTTTTTCGGGCACAAGCTACAGGGATAATATATAAATCATGGATATTTGGTCCCAAGCTCAGCTTTAATCTGCAATATTTATTTGCATTTTATTTTATCAGTTTAAAAATTTCTGTAACATTTAGTCTGCCAAAATGGAAATAATTTATGACACGTACATAATATTAACGCAAATAAAACTTTAGTTAAATATAAATAGAAATATAGAAAAAAAATATCCAAGAATGTGGATATATGTATATCTGAAGAGACCTAAACACTAATGACTTTTATAAATTTTTTTTTATAGAAAATATAAATAGACAAAATATTATATAGAAAATAGAAAATTATAAGAAATTGTAATAAAATTATAGAAATTATTTTAATTTTTTAAATTATAATAAATTATAAGAAAAATTATAATATTTTTAAAATTA
>NW_016908908.1:242085-360658 GCF_001483705.2 Eufriesea mexicana
TATTATATTAATAATATAATAAATTGTTTATAATATTTTAATATTATGTCATCTGATATTGTATTGCAACAATGAACAGATACTATGTATAGTTACTAAAAAAAAAAAATAATTTTTCTTACAATCACATTTTCATGTTTTTCATTATTCGATATATTCGATATTTTCTCAACCAATATACAAGATTATTATTGTACATAATTTCAAACTCGTCTGATTCAACTTAGAATACATCTATAGGAAAATATTATTTTGACTTTTCATCTAATTCTTTGTTTCACATAAACCAGCTTAGTAATACTGTTTTACCCACTTACGTTTACTAATAAAATAAAAATTTTATTTTGAAAGTGGGTCTATTTTTATTGATAGTATCGTTTCTAAGTATTTAATTTTGTAGATAATTTAAAGAGGACTTTGTTGTTCTTTTCTTACATTTTTCTTTTATTTTTTTTATCGAAAATAAATTTCTTTAAGATACTTTTGTGGGAAATGTCACAAAAATAAATCTCAAAGTCAAAAATTCAACTAAAATAGTAATTTTTGGAATTTTCATTCCCACGTATTTTTGAAACATTGTAAACCGATGATGCCTTTTACACCAGGCAGTTATAACATACAGTTCACATTAATTAACTGTAACTTTTATATTAAACTCTTTATATTGAATTTCAACATAACTTTTATAAATGAATATTACCATTGTTGAAACAAACGTGCATATCCATTATTGGGTTTGTCATCATAAAACACTGGAACGTATAAAACTCATAAAAAGTTAAATATTTCATTATAAATTTTTTTATTTATTAATTTCTCTTACAATATTCTTCAGGCATTGTAAGAGAAATTAACGTTTTTGAGAAATTATTTGCTTATAAATAAAATCAATTTACGTGGTTATCATCCAATTTTTGTCATTCAATCACTAAAATTTTCTTTCTTACTTCTCGAATAGTCCTAAGAAAAGAAGATGATGTAGAGTACATATACTAAAAGAGTTCGTGGAAAATGCAGTAATTTATAATTATTTATCGTTAAAGGAACGTCGTTAATTTTTACCCTAATTGCATTGTTCATCCACAAAAATTATATGAATCTTTTCCAAAGCCATGTCACGTTTACTTATATGCAATGATTAAAATTCGAAATATTTTATCCTTAATTGGACAAAAAAATTATCACATTTTTGTGTATTATTACATTCATGACTACCCTTTTTCTCTTTTTATTTCACTTCGTATATTTTACCAAATTCCCATTTTCGTGATACTTTTTTAACATAATACAATATTTTCTTTCAACTCAAAACCTTTGGTCAAATTTCATTCAGTTACACCCCAGACTATGGTAGCCATAATTTCTCCGTATAATTATTTAGCAGAACAATTAAGCAACGAATCACATTTTTCACAAATTTAAAAACAAATAAAATCTTTCCGAACAATGCATATTTAATTTACATCTCATCTTCATAAAACTGCAAAAGTGAACTGAACTTATGCATTCTCGTGGAATCAATTGTACCATAATACGTACAACACAACTACACTTGCATCGTACATATAAATAAAAATATCAACCACGAGAGACGAGACTTACGTTCAAAGTAAATACTTGATTCGTTACATACGTATATGAAAAATCCAGAGGAACATCAATCGCACGGTGTGTCAAACATAACTCAAACAAGACTATCCTCCTGACAACCATGGCAACTCCGATGCTTCTTCCTCGATAAGCCACCTAACTTCGTCGAGTTACACGCAGGTAGCCTTGTACCCGAAGACAGGATCCGGGGTCTTGCTGCAAGACGGTTGATCCAGCTGATAATTGGGGTACTTCTTCTCTTTGGGTACACACTTGGCAAATATCTCCTGTCTTCCAGTCTCCACCTCAAACTCCTCGATCGACTCGTCTTTCTCTATCTTTTCGATATTACTACTGCTCAAACGTCGCTCCATTTGACCAGCTCTCGCCGTTTCCTCGTCCTTCTCCAAGAAATTGCACATACTGACACGTCTCTCCCTTAACAGAGACTTGCCAAGAGAGAAGTTAGGCCTGGCCAGAACGTCCATCCTGTCGAAATGGTAGGTACTACCGATACGATCTCTTTGCAGTGGTCTGGCTAACACATCCATCCTGTCGAAGTGGCATATGCTCCCACCACGATCTCTTTGCAGAGGCCTGGCGAGGACCTCCATCCTGTCGAACTGGCAGATGCTCATCCCGCGGTCCCTTTGCCAGGACTTTGGAGAAGCATCGAATTGACAGATGCTCATCCCTCTGTCCCGAAAGATCGGCTTCTCTGGTCTGTCCAACTGGCAGACACTGGTTCTTCGTTCGCGTTGCAGCAGCTTGGTGGACTCGCCAGCTGGCTTCAGGCTTCTCAGAGCGTCTTGCTCGCTGGGCGGGTCCACCGGGTTGTTCTCTGATAGTACCAGGAATTGGAGGTCAAATGCGCTTTTCGTTCGACGAGGTGTACCCTGACCACCTGGCAGCAAGGATGCGCTAGAGCCAATGAACACGCTGTTCTGCCTTGGCCGCATTTGACCCGGGACGCAGCTCAGTTCGTGCCCAGCTGGGTAGTCCCCGCAGAGAATATTGCATTTAGAGAACGTGCGCCGGTTCTGCGAACAAACGAACCAATCATTTGCGAGTCAGTTTCGTTCACTATAGCAGTGGAGAATTTTCGTACGGTTCAACGAGTCCCGCGAGAACTGGCTAATTCGTTTAGCGGAAAGTCGCGAGGAATAAATGGTGAGTGAAGGGACGAAATGCGGTTTTGGTTTGGAGAAGAGGTCTAATTGTTCGAAGCATTTAGAAATGAAGAGGGTCACGTCGTTTTGGCATTTGTACAGGGTGTCTTACGAATACTGTGTATCTGCAATATCTTCGTGATTGTAAATGTTGTAATTAAATCTAAACAGTAAAGTAAACTCTACATCCTAGGGATGTGAGGGATGATCCCTTCCTTTGTGTTTTGTCTTTTGTCTCCTGTATTCTGGAGACGTCCTGTGACCTGCGTGGCCCTAAACAGGCCAGTTCTAACCGTTCGCTCGTTCAATAATGATCTACTAGGTTGGTAACTAAGTGATTGCGGATTTTGTCAATAGATGCCTTTTGCACATTGTTTTGTTTTGTCAACGTGTTCAAGGCTCCTAACTTATATTGTTTTCTTGCTGTTTGGACTTCAGCCTTTAATTTAATTGAAAAATTGTATCGATTAGTTATTTAGTTTCGTTTTTATCCCAATTTCAAAATGGAAAAACGAGACACGCATTTCGGATATATTTTATTGTTTTATTTCCGGAAAGGCAAGAACACATCGCAAGCACGCAAGAAGTTACGTGCCGTAAATGGGAATGAAGCCTTGAAAGAAAGACAATGTCAAAATTGGTTTGCCAAATTTCAATCTGGTGATTTTTCACTGAAAAATGCGCAACAATCTGGCCGTCCAGTTGAAGTTGATGAGACCCATATCAAGGCCATTATCGATTCAGATCGTCATAGCACAACGCGTGAGATTGCAGAGAAGCTCAATGTATCGCATACGTGCATTAAATAAAAAATTAAAACAACTTGGCTATGTCAAGAAACTCGATCAGCTTAAGGAAATTCATTTGACGCAACGCATTAGCATCTGCGATTCGCTTCTGAAACGCAACGCGATTGATCGATTTCTGAAACGACTGATAACTGGAGACGAAAAGTGGATAGTTTATAACTACGTTAATCGGAAAACATCGTGGATGGTGCAAGATGAACCAGCCCAGACGACACCAAAATCTGAGATTCGCTAAAAAATTTAGTATTTTCCTTCTTATTTAAAATCCGCAATCACTTAGTTACCAACCTAATATACAGTTTTTCCACCGTTTCCACTGACTGCTATTCCTTTACGTTATAAACTCTCTAACAGTAAACAGTACGTGAATAAAAATAACTTATAAAAGTTGGGTGATTTATCTAGATCGTAGAGATCTCTTTTTTAATGAAAAGACCAATTTTATTTTGTTACAATAGAATAGGACTTTTTTAAATTCTCTAATTTCTATAAATAACTGTTTGGAATAATGAACACCATATTTCAGGTGAACAGAAATTATGGGACATCTTTGTATGTGAACAATAGGATGCTTTTCCTTCTATATAGTAGTACCTACATTAGAGTTTGCATTTAATGGTAGGAGAGATGGGTCGATTCTAGTTCTTACCAAACATATCGAAATATTGGAGTATATTCCAGAGTTCGTTATCGCTAATTCAATCGCATAAAATGTTTCCTCAACACTAGAACTACCGATCTTTAATAGCTACCTAACTATAACGTGCACAGATTATAGCAATTTCAGCGATACGATGAATATGAGTGAATATATTGATTACAGTTCTTTCTTAATATGAGTTGATACCAATTTTATTCTTAAAGCAGGTATATGTGTTCGGTGATTGCAAAAAGGAAAATTCTGGGACCAGTCATTTTGATTGGGTTGGTAGCTCTAGTATTAACCCTTTGCAATCGAGGGGTGACCTTTAGTCACGATTTTATAAAATTTGGAAGATCGATATTAATTACTATATCAATTTTAATGTAATGTAACAGTGTGCGAGGTATCGAAATCAAATAATTCTACATTTCTATTAGTATACAATTCTTTATTTACTGCTCAAAAAGGTATTGTCAGTTTTTAGCAGAGAATCTTTGAATTTCTACTCTTCTCTAATCAAAAAATCGTCGAGTGCAAAGGCTTAATATAACTAGCCATTATCGTATATAATTGGTCAGATAATGCAACAATTGGAATCAGTATTAGAGGAGACCCTTGTCAACTGACTTGTCTCCTAGTCTGATCTCCAGGGTAGAAGATCACTAAGCAAACTTAAAATCTCGTTTACTTTATCTTTTCTGATAAAGTGGATGTTGGAACTACTCAAACAACTTTTGATGCTATAGGATTATTCCAGAACATAGGATTCGTTGCGGTGATTATCGAATCTGACGAGTAACTCTAAGCTTCAACTTTCATGGGAAAGTTAGACTAAAGAAGTTGAGGTAAATATTGTATCTTATAGAATGTTACAGATTTTTGTACAAACTTCACTGTCATGTTTTATAATCGAATATGAAAAAGATTAATAAATATTCTATTCAAATGTTAGAATAAAAATATACGGCAATAAATAATTGGAGAATAATAGTGAAATATCAATTTTTATTATAGATGGCATTAAAGATGAAATTAGGAAAAATAAATTCTCTTCTTGCGTATTATAGCATTTATTTACTTCTATTGAATAGTTTATTAAATGTTTACCTATCCTGTTAATGATTACATTGTCGAAAAAATTGTAACTTTTCCTCTAAACTATAGTATTCATTAGATAATTCTTGTAGAGTTTACTTTCCCGGAAACGAATTCGTAATCGAAATTCCTCCATCATTCATAGTTTATGAAAAATATGAATTTTCCTAAAAAGGTACAATTTTGGGCTAAAATGAAGTATTACATAAAAAGTAAGAACGTTAGGAGATTCATTCCTGTCTTAAAAATTAGGTAAGAGTATTCCGAATTTATTAATATCCATAATTATAATTATTTGTGCTTCTGGACAATTTTAATTGGTCATCAAAGTTTAAAGATAAGCCTCCGAGCGTACTTTCTACACGTATTCTTGCATTTTTACAGAAAATTCTATATATTACACGAGTTTGCTATACAATAGCGTATTCTATAGACTTTTTTCAAGAAGAAACGGTGGAACAGAATTGTTGAAACAGTTTTCAATTCGATTAGATAAAGAAAACATTCGTCAGTGACGTGTATATGGGGTTTTACCACCACACAGCCATTGCTCGCTTCTCTAGGCTCCACAGTGCCGTAGCTACGAGTAATCCGAATACCAAATAACATAAAACTACGAAAGAAAAAAGTAAAATTTTGCTATAAGCATTCGGGAAAAGTGGCAAAGTTGAAAAAGAACTTTGAAAATTCATAATAAATATCAAATATCATAAACTTGGTGCGTAGCTCTTTACTTGCTACCGTTTCCAAAAAATAATTTTTTGGAAAACAATATCAATTATCAGGTCTTGCTATGCTAAAGTGGTTTATAGGATAGAAACCTACTGTCTTCTGTAATAAAGATACTCCTGTCTAACACGGAACAAAAGCTACTAACAGTATAGTGTTTCATAAAAGAGAATTCAGATCGGTATAATAAATTTTAATACTCTACGTCCGCAACGCTAACATTTTTCATTTCATTTCAAAATTTCAAAAGACTCTAGTGTCTCTATGTTCCCATATAAATTGGGATTCGAGAAAAATATAGAAAATGCGGACTAATAAAAATTGGTATGAAAGTCTCGATAGGAGCGAGAAACTAACGAGTTTGCGATTCGTCCTCGACACAAGTCTAGTCACTGATAACCTGAACACGACATACTCGAGAACAAAGTTCTCCATTTTAGAAAAACTCACATTTTTTGGAAACTGAAAGTGATAGGGCAATTTCGATTATATATTCGTTTTCAGGAACTACCCAATCGATATTACAGATTAAAATTCCTATTAAACAGTGTTATAGATCTGTTCTTTCGAATAATAGATTAATAGCATAGTTCAGAATAGGACTAGTTCGTGTCGATAATAAGAAATTTAAGAATAAAATTCCATTCAACCAAAAGAATTAAAATCTCCAGAATTTTAATCGAATGGGTGGATTAAAAGATGGCAGTATAATTTATTTAACTTGTATATCTTTGTTAATTTGGTATATATAGGGTGGATGCGTTGGTTTTCGATATATGGGCTCACATACTCATGTGAGCTACTCGAGCGTTACAATAACTGTAGCTGTTCGGCTTAGGTTATGTTACTTTCTCTGAAGAAGGAAATACATCTCGTCGCGATCTAGTGGCGCCATATTTACACTGAATGTGTATTTAGCAATTTTCAATGTGTATCTTATCGAAAGTCTCTTCCCTTTTATCTTAACCCTATATCGACTTAAATAATGCCTCCAAGAATTATTTGAAATATTTATATTTTTATTCGCGTGAAATACAATCTTCAAACTTAACAAACTCTACTTTTATACCATAGAAAATATACAGCAAATAATTATATAATAAATATTTCCTTTCGTCGTAAATTGATACAAGATTTAGTAGATTTTTATTGATTTCTACCTATATCAAACTACCACGAAAGTGATTTGAGATTTATGGATATAATCTCTGATACACACGAAACCTAGATTTTAACACGTGACAAACGTAGGCCTGTTTTACATAACGATATTTATATCTACAAACGTGAAAGGGGCTGGTATCTGTACATAGGTATCTGATAAATGTGAAATATCGACGAAACGGTATATTCTCACATAGCTCTTCTGATTTCCGCGATGCATTTCACTGAAATCGTAGTTTCGTATATTAATAGATGGAACGTGCTCCTGATTGAAGAAAAAGAAATGTATTAAGAATTGAATTTCTGGTTATGCGAATTGTATTTTTTTTTTATCTAAAAATGATTGTATATTGCACAAAAGAATATTTTTGATAAATATTTAACAAGATAAATCCTTTGAATGAAATAAAATTCGTTACTCATATGAATAATAATGGCAATTTTATGTTTTTCCATTTATTTATAAATCATTTATATTAATTTGATATTATACAATTGTATATATGAAAGAGTTTTAAATATGGTTATGTGGAAAAACTATACGTGGTCATGGAATAAAGTTTCCTGTATACATGACCAATAAAAATATCACATGCTGTAATTGTGTAATTAATATATTGATACATTGATATATAATATAATTAATTAACGCTGGGTATTTAGATATTTAGTATTTCAGATATTTTTATTTTTATTTAGAAGTCCAAATTTATGAAAAATTAGGAATTAGTATACGCGTTTTTAATATATTATATATTAATTATTCTCTAACTTTTAATTAACGTAATTATTTAATTCACGTAAATATATACAGCTGTAACCTAATAAATTAAAAATTTATTTTTAAATAAATTTTTATTTTTGAGACAGAATAATTTTACATAAAATTTAGAACGGAATTTTAGTAAAATCCCCGCCAATGTTATTCAACGTAATTTGAATAAAATTAATCTGCGATACACGCAAATATGTATTTATAACCTAACTAGAAAATTCTGTGCAGAAAATTCCGGTACAAAAAGCACCTCAGAAATTTTATTTCGATAATCTAATCACAATTTGCAAGATTCAGCCCAAATGAAGCATGTATTTCAAGAACAGTATCAGCTACATGGGACGATATTACATAATTCAAAAGATTTGGGAATACATGTAGAGACCTAACCTCTCAGGCAGCTCACTATAACACACTACGTACGAAGGAATAAAATGAACAGTCGAGAATTTACTAATAATAAAATTATAAAAATTATTCAATTACAGGAACTGAAATTATGATACGAAAAATATTTGTATACATATACATATATATACATTATCTAGTACATTTGTATTATGCAGAAATGTAGTCAAATGTCACGTGAAACGTGATGTGAATATAGGAGCGAAAGAAACGAAGATGCACGGACAAGATGAAACCAGAGAGGAACTTGATAAAGAAATGCAAGGAAACTCGACCAAGTATTATCCTGGAAAAATTTTTACATCTTAGATACAGTAGTGAAAAAGAATAACGACGAAATTTGTTATACAGGGTGGTACAAGAACAAGGGTCAAGATTTAATGATCTATAACAATGGTTATCAATCTTTTCTCTCATTTACGATACAATTGATATTAAGTGAAAGTTAGATCATATACCACTTATTAGATAGTAACATTTCTATTCACTGTAACATTTTCCAGTTTTAATGAGTATCATCTAGATAAGTGACTGATATCCCGTATCAGTGAACTAAAGCTAGAGAGAAAAATTTTTGTAGACGACAGAGTCAAACGATGTTATTTGCACTTTACCAGATCGAATCAATTAAAAGTCAATGATGCTAATTATTCATTATTCAGCTCGTCAACTACTGGCATGAGCTAGTTAGGGGTAGATCGCATGTACATTATGCAGAATGAACCACTGTTCGAACTGTGCATGCAAGCCTTGGGCTGCAGTCAGTAATACTTAACGTGCCCAACTGTACATAATTTGAAAATTTGACATAATTTGTTCCGGTTCGAGTATTACAAATATTCAACATATGTATATATGTATGTATATACTGTAATGTCTACTTTAGTGTCAAATTAGTTCTTGTAACAATTTATCTTCTGTTAAATAATAATAAATGATAGGATTAATGATTTTCAATGAGAACATAATGTTTTGTCATAAGTGGTACATATTATATTTAACTGATTTTTTAATAGCTATATACATTTTATCATGCTATGTGTAACAAAAGTTATGTACATATTTATATATCTATGTCTTTTAATTTTCATTTTATTTATTTATCATTGAACTATTATATTACGATATTATGTTATTGCATTCGTATCGAATAATCTATTTATAGCAATTATTCATTTGCAACTTTTTAATCACAATAAGAGATTATAATCAATTCGAATTTCTCTTTTCTAAGGAAATTAAATTTTGGTTAGAGGTTATGTTATATTTCGTTATGTTTTGTTTGTACTTCAAGCTATTTAAATCCTGTTCTTAAGCACCACAAATACTTCAACGTGGTATATATCTCCTGTTATTTGTACTTTACTATCTTTTTTATTCGTATTTTTATTTATACTTTTACTATCATTTTCCATCTTCCAAAGTATTTTTCATTTCGATTCGAGGAATATCATACATAACCTATTCGATATTATTACATGTAAGGCATTCATGCGCATAATGCTCACTTCATACTACCGTGACAAGAGGATACACCGTTCAGATAAGAGAAGCTTTGAATAGTGGAATATTCGAATAATAAAAGGTTTGTATCGCATTTTAAGTATTATATTCAGGAATATCGATATTGTAAACAGACAGGTTGGGAATACATCGAATTTAAATAAGAGAATTGATTTGAAAGAACTTTAATATTAAATTGTATAATATAACACTCCCTATCGATAAAAATTGTCTGGTAAGACTTTTCAGCTATTTAAAAAAGTAAATTGATTTATTATCTAACCAATAAACTCTTCGGTTACAACATGACATCAGTTTGATACCTAATTTCTACAGGATTTGTCTTCAAAATCATGTTCCAATAATAAATGTTACGTCATATTTTGATTTTACTATAAAATATTGTATTTACCGATATTTGAACACCAAATTTAAATAAAAAATAGATCAAGCCTTAAAATAGGACAATCTTTTGTCTCGCGTATTTGTACAAATCTTGAAATGTTTATGCTGCCAATATATAACATACTTTAGATACTGCATCAAATTTGTTAACGTTTCAGAGACAAGACTTGCACCATCTTGGAAATTTGGCAACGATAAATTTGGCTGATGAAATATAAAAGTCTCGTATAAAGTGATCCTTTTAATACGAGGAAGCTGCAAGACAATTTTTCTTGAAAAGACATAAGAGAGAAAAATTTCGTTATATACTTATAACCAACGTAATAATATACCAGCATTTTACATTAATTAATTTTTATATAAATATATGTATCGATTTCTAAATGTCAATTTGAATAATTTAAAAAATGAATTTTGCTACTTTTACCACTTTGCAAAAATAATTTTACATTGTTATAAACTAAATGAATGCCATGGAAAATAAGTGATTCAATTATTATTAATAAATGACTATTCTCATAAGTATTATGTTATATGTCGTTGAATTGTTTTCCTATTTTATTGTTATATGTGCAATATTATTTCAAAAATTTTAATTTCATTTACATATTTTATTTGCTGAAAGTAGCAAATGTAGACATTCGAATATTTTCGTTGCTGAATATATGTATGATTTATGAATAGATATTTATTGTCACCTAACGGGCCCATATCACTTTTATACGACCTATTAGGTTATGGTATAGACCGATTGACAGATCATACATTATGTATATACAAAGATGGCGTCCCTCCTGCGGCGGTTTTGTGGCGCTACTGACTTCGATCCTCTGGTTTGAGGTTATTCTATACAGAAATGGAAGGAAAACACATTTAACAATTTTTCTAAAACAAATTTTTGCATTTTTTGTCGAAAATACTGACTTTTGTACCTAAGTTAGTTACATATAATTTACTCTTCTTAGTAAGTAACGATAAATTAATAAAGATTTGAAAGTTACTTTTGGAGCACCCTTTATAAACACTATTAGACATGGAAAAATTTCATTTGAAATAAAAATAAAAATAACTATTCGAAACAATTTATTTTAGATTCCTATTTTCCATCCCGTCATTTTTAAATAAAAATACTTTTATTCCATTTCAGATAAAACAATCTCAAATAATGAGTTATTCCGTTATTCTTTCATTTCAAATTAGTAAAAAGAAAAAAAAATAAGCCTAAAAATAGTAATCAATAGAAAAATTTTATTTCAAAAAATTTTTACGACAATTTGCTTCGACCAAAACTAAAATAATTTTTAATTATTCATTCAAATACAATTGTACGAATTATAAATTCTGAATTATAAGTTATATCGAATTATAAACAATTATTTAATATTTTTACGAACTGCGATATTAATACATTTAGTAAAATATTTAATTATTTTACATAAATTCAATAATGTAATCCATCATTTTGTATATTATTATAGATTTTACTTTAACATGATTCTGTGCAAAATTAAATCCAATTATAATAATGCTTTCTATTGTTAAGCTCATATTTTGGAAATACCTCGATGAAATTTTCTTCGAAACAGTTTTGTTGTAATTTTAATACTATTTCAGTTCTCATATCGTAAATACCAAACGAGTGCTTTCACAACCTATCTCTGACTTTAGGCTTGACTTGCTCTAGCTGTAATGGAACTAGAACTTCTTTTCGAATCGGAACGATGAAATGTAAATTATTGAAATTCAGTTTGGACAGAAGGCCCGCTTGATACGACCGAGGAAATTTCCAGATTATACGCCCTATTCGTGTCCCGTGAAGCTTGCATGGTATATTACTCCTGTAGGCAAGTGCCATAAAGTGAGTTACGTAGCATATATCCTCTTTTCAGCTGAATGCTACGTCCAAATGATACCGTAGTTGATGCTCAAGATTTGTCAGCAATTTCTCTTCGCTTTTTTGTCGCTACTTTATACCATGGTGTACGAGATACTGTCGATTTATGTGAAAGCATTTCTGCTGTTTTCGCGTTGCATTATATTTTTAAATCTACAACTTAATCCCAGATCTGTCAGCCCAGTGAAAATTACTAATTTCATCTTTGGGTTTACCAAAACTGCAGAGGTAAAGGTAATATTAACTTTTATTGAGATAAAAACAATTTCTTTTGTAATATCTGTTTTCATTTTTATAATTATAATTTATAATTCGACACTAGAATTATTAAGTTAGACAAAGTGAATAGTTTCAGACTTTTTATTTTTGTAATAACTGAAAATATGCTGAAAATACAAATTAATGTTAACTTTTATTAAGATAAAAACATAATCTTCTATCCAAAATTTTCTTACTTTCGTTTTTATTATTAAATTAGGTTGTCAGATTAACAATGGAAAATGAACAACTAAATTTTGTATAAAAATTAGTGTGAAATAAAATCATGGTTTGAACTCAAAGTAGAACACGAAGCAACAAAGTGTATATTTATTTCAATAATTATAATATAAATAAAATAGTAGTATTTTGAGTTTCTATGAAAGAGAACTAATTATAATAACAGTTTGACAAATTCTTTTGAGATGGATCACAACAGTTGTAGAATTTGTAGAAATGCTAGTTGCAAGTCAGATAATAGTCAATAATCGCTTAAAAAAGAACATTGAGTGGACTAAAATGCTTGATAAATGGATTTTCAATGAACCGACTGAAAGAAAGCATCATCGTCGATGTGATTTACGCTGCACTCTTTTTAAGTAATGAAAGTGATCCATTTCTTCGTTCAATTTTGACGTACGATGAGAAATGGATCATGGTCAGCACAATGGTCAAACCACAATGGAACCTGGTAGCACTTCCCTAAACCAAAGCTGTCCCAACAAAAAGATTATGGTGACAGTTTGGTAAATAGGAGTAGGTGTCATCAGTAATGAATTCATTGTGAAGATAGATAAAGACAGTAGAAAAATATTGTCACAAAATGAAAAAAATATACCAAAACATTAAAAATTAAAACACTGAAATTAAATGATAAAAATTGATCAAACAAATTTTGTGAATTTGGTAAAGTATTCCAATATTATTTACATTAGAACCATAATAGACAAAAATAGGAAATTAAAACAAGAAATTAAACACTGAAAAATTGAAAAATAAAAATTAAACATTGTTTTTATTTAAATATTAAACAATTGATGTTGATGAATTGAAATAATCAGATTGGTATAGTGACAATTATTGATATCCAGATACCAGAATAAAGTAAAAATCTGCAGTTAATTATGAATAAAGAAAATTGTGAAAAATAAAATTCATAAATAAAGAAAAATATTGTTACAGAAGGTTGGCAAACTTATGCTTAAAATTACGAATTTTTGAAAAGTAAAAATCTGTAATTAGTTATAAATAAATGTAATTGTAAAAAATAAAATTTATAAATAAAGAAAAATATTGTTACAGTAGGTTGGCAAACATGCCTAAAATTACAAATTTTTGAAATTCAGTATATCGTGATATAAATTGTTGTACACCGTAAATTGTTATTTTTTAATTTCGTCGCATCATTAGTTTTACTCGAGTTTGTTGATGACAATGAATTCGAGACGCACTGAGGTCAACGCAAAATTAATTAAAGTAAGCCTATTGGAAGTACGCTCGAATGAACTTGACAAGAGTATTTAATTTTAACTTACCCTTTCACTCAACATTTCCTAGTAAATTATATAATTATATAATTCCTATAATTTTCACTATTATGTATTAAAAAAAAGTTTGTGAGTATTCTCAAAAACACGAATAAGAACATAAAATCCTCGTGTAAAAAGTCTTAAAGTTTCCTTGAAAAAAGTTTTTTTAAAAAATCATTCTTTTTGACCTGAATTTATAGAAGACCAATTTAAGACCACTTTTGAGAATATATTTCAGAAAAATAAATATTTTTCTTATTTATCCACATTTTGAGAATATTTGCCATTTTTGAGGTTGGTCAAATCTCATAAACAGGCGAGGCAAAGCAAATTTGTCCATAATTATATACTAAAAAGTAATGTCTCGTTTCATTTCTTCACTTTCATGGCGAAAAATGAAAAAAGTAAACACTGGCTATCTTTATCCCCATATTCATAACCTATCAATCCTACATATGCAGAATACGAGTAATAGGTTTCGCGCACATTGGATTTGTGAGGTTATGGTCGCAGCGAGGTTGCGAGGTTATGGCCGTGTTTAACCTGTGACGGTGATCTCGTTAGTGTGCGTCGAAGGACAGAAAATCATACCGTTGCGACCGTCTCTTTATGTCCAATGCAGACAAGTGAGTTTCGTCGTATGACACGATACAGACATTTCTCATCGGCTATTACCCGCTCGTCGAATGGGTGGCAATGCTCGCGAATGTTTTAGCGACACGTACAGGGCTCGTGGCAATTAATTTTCATCCAAGTGTGCGAGTGATCATGGCTGGTACACCCGCTTGTCTGCCTCTTCTCGTACAATTTGATGAATCGCTGAAACGTGCAAGAAATGAATCTAAACGCGTCGAGGATGGAGCACAACACACAAGTTCTTACACGAATCTTGATAGAAACTCCGCGAGAACTGTCGATATTCGACGAATTGTTCCTTGCAGCCACTCGAATCACATCTGAGAGTTCTATCAGTGACAAATGAAACGAAATTTTTCGACATTCACAGAAAACTAACTCTGATAGGTAATTAGTCCTTAAAAATTTTTGGTTAGAAATTATAGCACTCGACATCCTGATAAATGTTGATAAATTTTGAGATCAGAAAATCTAATATTGGCTAGAGTCAAATACAAGATAGAAATATTGAACGAAAAAATGTCATTTACATCCATTTTTCGGGGTCCTTAAGGCGAAGTCATTTTTATAGTTACTTTATATTAAGATGAATAATGTGGTTTTGTAGATGGATTTTGAAAAGATTTGGTTCCAAACTGGTGTCATGCTGTAAGCAAATTATTTACTGGATACATCGTAGATCGATTTACTTCTTTAGGTATTTTTATAGATTTGATAAAATCGATAAAATATTTGATATTATTTATAATATTATAAAATAGAATATTAAGGTATTTCAAAGTTATATTGTAGAATCTGATATTAAACACTTCCAATTGTTTTGCTTACTATGTTACTGTATTATGGTACTGCAATTACGCTAACAACTGATATAATTATTGGACATTATTTTGTAACTGAGCATTGTTAGGATTTGGTATCAAATTGCTATCATTTTGTACCAAATTATTTATAGGTTATAATGATTTGTAGATCGTAAATATTACCGAAAGGAATATATTGATAAAAAGGGACTTGAAAAAGTAAATTTATGTATGTATGTGATTACTGATAAGAACATGGTTTCTTATTTACTACGTTTTCGTTCATTTCAATGCCAGTAGAGGCGCTACGTGTCGCGCATGCTACACAAAGCACGTTTACATAGTATCGAAAAACGCATCCATCATGAATATTTCGAATTTCTTGGCAACTGGGTTATCTCCTGAGAAATGAAAACATCAATCGAGATGTACAGGTACAAGGTGTTTCTGTAGTTGTAGTAAAAATGAAAAAGTAAGCAGTTCTTTATTTAAAAGTATGTAGAAACAGAAGAAGAATATTTTTGCATTATATATAATAATATAAGGCACCGTTTAAAAAAAATATATTTTTAAAAATCGAGTAAAATAAATTCAAAATCTACAATATATTTTTGTTGAATCATTGTATATTGGTATGTTACAGAAAGTTAATAATTAAGAATGAAAAATAGATAATGAGCACAAATTTATTTATAAAATCAGGATAAATAATATTCCTTTTTTGTAAGTGCGGTCAGATAAAATTAGTAGATAAATTTATAATAAAAATTTAAAAATTACTATTTTATTGCAACAAAAAGAGTACCATAGATCATGGAGAGGATTTTACTTATGATCAACTGTCTTTACCCTAAGATATCAAGATTGAAGAAATGTAAAAGATTGAGCGATGCTATGAAAGGAAAGCATTGAGATTGGAAGCTAGAAAAGACGTTACTCTTTTAGGTGATAACATTGGTCGATTGTTCGATTTTAAAACCTTAACTTTCCCAAACATTTTTGCAATCCTTGAACTCGATTCTCTAAACTTCAAACATTGATCTAAGTACTAAATATTGAACATAAGTATAATATTAAATGCTAAATATCAAATATAATATTAAATATAATTATTAAATATTAAATACTAAATATAACAAAAGATACTAACCCAAATACAGTTAAAGCAACATTTTTTTTTAGGAATTAATAACTAATTTAATATGTATAAAATGTAATTGATTTGAGAAATTAAGAAATTAATTAATTTAAATAATAATCAAACGTTCTTATTAAACAAGCGATATATTGTAATAAATTATTAATAGAGATTAATAGTAAATAGGTATTCGTAAAATTTGTTAAAAATGCAAATATTTGATTCCTCGGTTAATCTCATTTTATGTCGCAATTCGCTTAATTTTACTTTGAAAAATCACCTAAACCACTTATAAGTTAAAAACTAATATTCCAAGGATGTAAATTATATTTTATATGCAAAAATAGTTATACTTATGCAAAATATTGTACATATTGTTAACGCAATTTACGAAGAACATAAAGTTTGCAATAAACAATTTAATAACTATCATAAACGATACATGAATCTTTGAAAAATCGGTAAAAGTTTTGAATTTCCGTTTGACTCTCAGCAAGATTCCCGCCGTCTATATAAGACCAACGCGGTTCCAGCAGCAGGTTATTTGTTCCTTTATCTTCGTAACGTGGACATCGATAATTTAACAGTTTTAATTAATTTAAACTAATTTGAAGTAAACAAACACTTTAAATAATTAAATTTAAAATTAAATAAACATTTTCTACGGTTTATTGATTATTTATTGTGTAATTATTCGTTAAATAATTTTTTTCATTAATTACTATTTTAAAGATAAATTTATTAATTATTATATTAAGTATTCATTCATTTTTCATTCATTATTTTTAAAAAATATATATATTAATTAT
The DNA here is from genome assembly GCF_001483705.2 of Eufriesea mexicana. NCBI lineage: Eukaryota > Metazoa > Arthropoda > Insecta > Hymenoptera > Apidae > Eufriesea > Eufriesea mexicana. The sequence continues at coordinate 259,443 of NW_016908908.1, forward strand.
TTTATTATTCTATTAAATTTTAATTAACGTTTCATTAATTATTTTTTTAAATAAATTTATTAATTATTTCATTATTTCATTAGTTTCTCATTAATTACTTTCTTAATCATTTCATTCATAACTTAATCGTTATTTAATTAAGTAGTTATATAATTATGTAGTTTTAAATACTTTTCTAAACTATTATGTGTAATAATTGTTAATAAACATGGACTATGTTCATAAAATTTAAATTATAACTTCAAATCTACCAATTTTTCATTCATATCAATTGTGAAAATTTTTTCAAAAATCTAATAAATCCTAACGACTTACTCGTTCGTGCACACGATTTCTCGCGTGTCTATTTACTCGACATCGGCGAATATAAGTACATTTGCGTATCTACGATTTCGCGAGTGTCTTCAAGAAGCATCAAGTGATGCGATAATCAATGTTCACACTGAAGCCAAAGTTAGAGAAGAACCTCCGCAACGCCGATGTCAGGACGAGATCAACATCAATCCTAAGCTACTCTGATACGGGTGTCTACGGTCGGTGAGTCGCATGCTTTATGGTTCCTCCGGTCACCCATCATGTCGTTGGATAAATGGTCCGAAACGACACGGACGACTGGGTTGTAACGTATTATTGTACAGCGAGCATAGCGACCACGTGTGTTAAGGTACTAATGGACAGTAACACTCGGGAAAAATATATTTCTATTGTACATTTATTAGCTCAGGCTAGGTCTTGCTTGTACATCGCGTATCACGATGTTATTTAGCTTAAGGTTATTCTGTTTTTAACAACATTACTAATTCAACTGCAGAATTGTGTCTTCTGAACTAGCTATTTATGTTGTGGCCCTAGGACCACACGTTCCAGGTTAAGTGGAGAACTATGTTATATCCTTATTGCCAGCGTCCCTTGATTTGTATACACTTGTCGTTACCTAGCCATCACTTGGGTAAATCTTAGCAAGGACCAATATGTCACCCTTAAGACGATAGGCACAAGGACAAAATTATTTAAACATCCACCACCACAGGAAGACGTCGAAGCTATCACGCACCTCCAATATTATTCACAATCAATAGGAAGACACACACCCACTACTTACATTTCACACCAACCAATCAGTAGACACACGAAACTTGGAAAACCACCGAGACAGCAGTCACGTGGGAGTTCTCCTAAAAATCTCACGAAAACAGAACAAGGATCATGACCAGACTATCAGCCAAGACCCACAACGATCGACTCAGCGTGAGAGACAGTAGCAAATCGGAACTCCGTAGTTCAACCCTAACTACTATGCGTGGCTGAAAAGAAGTCATCCGAGAAACTTATAGGACCGAATCCCCACTAACCCAACCATTCTAACGTCATGGCAGAAGTAGAGTAAAGCGCTTCCCTTATTGGTAAAACTGATCCCTTCCTATTAACCCGGTCATAGAACACCATGTGACAAAGAAAGCAAACGAAGCAACGAGACAAAGTGAGACAGACGCAACAAATAGACGCAACAGCGTAGACTCATCCCAAAAGCATATTAACTTCAGATTCTTCTGCTGAACACATGATTATTTGCAATTACTAATTACTAATTAGCATCTTGAGTAACTTTTCATTGCATTACGCAGCAAACGTGCTGTACTATACACATATCTTTTATATTTATGTTGTATCGTATGATTTTATTAAACGGTTATCTAGTACGATGCAATTACATAATTAATTTATCATAAAAAGTACATCTTAAATTTTAAATCAATTTTCATAAATGATGTTAATTATTATTACTTTTGTACTCCTTTACCTTATAAATATTCTGAGCTATTGTCATCTGATTCCTTATCCGACTCGCTGCTTTGCATTTCCAATCCTAGGTCTTCAATTGCGTCTTCTATTATTCGAGTGTAAGAATTTTGTGGATATCCTACGCCTATGTTAACGTATCACGTTACCGAACTTGGAAGTAGTAGTTTTGGGAGTATCATAGAAGAGTGGGTATTACTAGTGGAATACCCTTCTTGCCTCGCAGCCGAACGAGATGACTTCTTTTCAGCCACGCATAATAGGTATAGCTCTATTAATTTAGAGTAGGCTGCATCCCAGCAATATTGTCGCATCTGCGTAAACGGGCCTTACAACCCCGCGAAACTCCCACCATGTGGGTTGCAGTGTTCGGGACGCAACAACTTAGATTTCGTATTATTGAAATAATGGAAAACTATTGTAGAGGTAGATTTTGGGTAATGGTATATATATTTATTTAATAATAAATTGACAGTGATAGAGTATGTGAGTAACGATAAAGATACGAATTATTATGAGTTATCACAATGTTCAATCTACACTTCTGTAGCAACTCTCCTATTACAACTCACAACTAGCAACAACAATATCTCTAGCAACTAACTTCGATAACTCTCAACTCGACAACAACCCTCGAATCCACAACTTCGATATTGACAACTCTTTAATCGACAACTCTCTCTGACTTAGCAACTCTTTACTGGACAACTCTTCTCTAACTCAGAAAATCCTTGTTCTTTTATATTCTTCTTCCCACCATGCACACCCTGCACGCGTTTTCCAATGCCTCCCCAACATGACCAATATGGTCGTACTAAGGGCCTGACGAATCGCCCAGGGTTCTTCCGACTGACCTGGCCTTTGAACCCTCGGTGACTTTCGTAAAGCTACGTGTACATGCAGTGGAAAACTTGGGATACTACACTATATATATAGGGATATTGTTCTGATCAGCAATATACGGAATAAAAAGGATGTTGTTGATTCCAATGTATATAGCACTCGCGCTCTTCCAATTACCCGACTCTTTTTCAAACTTCTTGTATATGCTCACCAACAGGACTGTCTCAAGACAGCCCTTGCACCCTCATTTAAACCTTGCACTCCATCTTCTTTCATACTCAAGCTTTCTTCCTTAACCACGCATTTCCCATAGCCTCGCTCTCGAGGTGGGCCACGCACCCTAAACATTCAGGCACCTTTCGCTCTTCACTTGCATTCCATACAGTCGTAAATATCCCGTTCATCCGATCCTTGCAAGCGGTCACTCGTCCTTCCACGCGTACTTCATACAAAGTTTGAACTTTCAGTCTGAACCCTAGAATACTGTCTATTGCTCGTCGCCAGCTAGACGGGTCCAAGGGTTCCTCCGTACTGACTCTCAATCTACTATTCCCAAATATATTCGAAAGAAAAGAGACGATTCAGATAAATAGACGTTCTTGACGAGTTGGTGAGAAACTCGCGCGATAAAAGAATACAGACTGCCAGATCGACTGAATCTTATCCATGCTTCGATCGCGTACATCTGCTTTTCTTTACTGACTTGTCTCGCTGGACCGGCTATAAAAGATTCGTCTAGCGTCCAAATGTGACTCCTGGGTATTCAAACCACTTCATGCGTCTTTTGCGTGTCTTTTTCTATAGTAGGTGGAATGAGCCGACGATGGAAGATCCGTGGAAGGTTTCGCGGCAACGTGGTAGAATTTCTTTCGGATCTGACCCTCACTTCACGTACCCTATGTATCTTTTGTGGTTGACCCTTCGTAAATGCTGGGTTTGTGACGCATCTTTGGCTAGCTATCAAGCCCGAAGGCAACGAAGGATTCTGAACGTTTTTGCAAAAAATATTGGATGGTCAATATTTTTTGGAAGATAGATTGACGTATTGATTTAGAAGTAATTTTTTATTTTGAGGAGAGAGAGTGAATTTTTACTGTCTTCTAGAATTGTTGATGAAAATTGTTAGATAATTGATAATATATATTATTGCTATTTTTTGCAACAATTTTTGTATTTGTAAATATATATTTGAGATTAATTACTGAGAAGAAGAAATTTTTAAATAACGAAGAACTACAAATTTTTTAAAGATATAGAAAAATTACTAATTTCAACAAAGCTTACAAATCGCTTAAATAAAAAACCAATATATATATATAGAGAGAGAGAGAAAGGAAATATAATTACATTGTTAGAAATTACAAATATTGTATAAAATTATTTGAATATCATTGTCTATTACTTTTATATAGAAACTAAGAGGGAAAAATGCGAGACAGATCTATTTTTATCGACTTTTTAATCTTGATGACATTTGATTAGCAAGGAGTTCTGTCATGTGATATATGCAGTAGTAATTGGAGATAAATAAAAATAATGCTTAGGTTCTTTCAAAATAGATAAGGAATAAACGTATTGTTTTTAGAAAAATTTTATAGTATAAATAATGTTACGACAATTAAAATTATTTGATGTTTAACTCTTTGTGATGCTATGTATATGGCCAGATGTCATTTTTATTCTATATTTAATCTACTTACGATTTTATTTTGCATAATTTTTATTTAAACAATTGAATTAGAATAACATCGTTTCTTTCTTAATATTCTTTCATATTTTGTACATATATATTAGGCAGCTAATATTTATATATTTAAGTGCAAAAAAACAAATATTTGATCAATACTTTGAAATTTATTATAAATCACAAACAGTTTAGATGATGCCAAATAATTTCGCTAAAATTTGGAACGTTTCGATTTTTCGGTGGTCACGCATATCAAGATTACACTGGACCGTCATAAATCGAACTTGCACATAAATCAATCATAGCGAGATAATCAAATGATCAATTTCATTGTTATCTGAGACTCTCATTAATCACTGTTGAAGTTTATAACAGCAACCGATAATGTTTAAATGGTACTGACACTCCTTGAAAACCTACTAATTAAATGCATAGATTTACACATAAGTGGTAACACTATCAAAACAATTACTTCTGAAATTTGCGTATTAAAAATACACAAAAATGAAAAATAATATAACAGTACAATAATATAATAACATAATTATATAATATATGCCTACAATATTAATACACAAAATGATAAAATTAATAGAAAATGTAGGTATTTATAGTAATCATTTATTTAAAATATTTAAAATTATTTCTAACAATTTTTAACATTTTGCTATTAACTTTACTATGATTAAAAGTTAGTAAAATAAATTAGCTTAAAATATTTCCAATAAATAAACAAAAATTTATATGTATTGTAAATAATAATTTAAAATAATTATAAAGCTATAAAATATCATAGTATAGGAACATAATACTACCTCTAAACCAGAAGCTTCTTTCATCCCAAAACTAGCAATAAATAAAAAAGAAATCAATTATAGTCAAATCAATTTTCACTCTTCCAAATATAAATATACTTATATACATTATATCACTATAATACACCACTGAAACCAAACAATCCCAGAATAAACGACCAATTGATTCGAAGAAACAAGCAAGTGAAACGACAGGTTATCACCTTTCACCTTCTCACTGATTGAATAAAACTTCGAAATCGTATCAAAAGCAACTCGTTTGAAAATTCGTTCCCAGACGAGCATCGATACAATCGTGTTGCCGAAAACGCCTGTACCAAAGAGCAAGGTACGAACACGGAGAAAGAAAATCCAATTGTACGAATGTACGTTCCCGTTTGCCTCGACGTGTGTCATCGAAAACCGTGGTATCCGGATTCCTGGGTCCGCCAATTCCAGAAACAGCCCACGAATCTTCTATCCGGGGTCATATTGGAAAAGCCTGCCACGAACCCCTGATTGGAGATTGCACAGGTCACGAGGAACTGACCTCCCTATATAATTCCTCGGCTACTTGCCGATTGAACCAAGAGCTCACGTCTTTCGTGGCTAGTAAGATCGAATAGGACGATTTCCGTTTCCCCTGTCTTTCTACGTAACCTTCGTATCTTCGATGCTAGCCAGGATAGATAACGAAGATATCCGGGTAACATAGATCCTTTGGAAATAAAATGTATAGCGAAAAGAGGGTTGAATTTGAAGATTTTATTAACCCTTTGCACTCGACGACTTTTTCGTTGCAGAAAAATAGTAATTCGAAGACTTCCTGTCATAGAGTAGACGATATTTTTAAAATGGTAAATGGGAAGTCATATGCAAATTAAGACGTAAAATTATTTTTCTTCGACATTCCACACATCGTTAGGTAATTTTAAATTTGATATATTAATTAACGTCGATCTTTAGAATCTGATTAAATGGCGACTGAGAGTCGCCTCTCGAGTGCAAAGGGTTAAAATACGATACAACTACGTGAGTTTCTTGGAGTCAAAGGTTAAGAATGATCAATTTCTTTCTGAAAATTTGGAAAATTTTATAGAAATTTTGATTGGGATTTAATTTAGTAAATTTAGATCAATTTAGATTTAAATTTGGTTTGTTAAACTTAATTTTTATGAGAATATATAATTTTTATATGGGAGAGCAGATCCTGAAAGATAGGTGTGTGTGTGTGTGTGCGTGTGTATGTATATATAAAATGTATAGCGAAAGGAGAGTTGAATTTGGAGAATATTTTATTAAAACACGATGCAACTACGTAGATTTTACTCGAGGGTGGAGAATGATCAATTTCTTTCTGAAAATTTGGAAAATTTTATAGAAATTTTGATTGAGATTTAATTTAGTAAATTTAGATCAATTCAGGTTTAATTTGGTTTATTAAACTTTATTTTTATGAGGATATACAATTTTTATATGGGACAGCATATAGTGTTGCAGATCCTGAAAGATGGGTGTTTGTATAGGTATGTATATGTAAAATATAAAAGTAATACAAAAGTACAAATCAAATTTAAAGATTAAAAAGTCGAGAAAATATTACGTTTAGTTTAAAATTATACTGAATTTATTTTTTACTGAATTTATTTTATTATATGAAGGTGAATCAAGAACATACTCTTTTGTGCACTATAGAGTGAAAGTGTGAATATTTAATTATGTTGGGGATTCTACTCTCCCGGCTAGCATAATGAATATTTTTCATTTTCTATCGTTTCAAACTCGACAAGAATTCTCTGTGGGGAGATATATTATTCAAAAGTATTTCGCATTCCATTTTGTTTATATATGGGGTATTAAAAAAATTTCGTAAAATTTGGTTAAAAATTGTAAATGAAATGTTTATTACCTGAAGCGGATTTTGTTCAAGCGTCGTACAGCTTTGCCTGTGCTGCTGCTGAAATTTCGGCTGATATGGCTCCAACATTCTGATCTTCCCCCATCGATTGAAGAATAACGCAATTGCTGCGGCCCAAAGGAGGAGGACCAAAATAACTATCAAAGCCTCTTCGGCTCTGACTATAACTTCACCTGGTCCCGGGATGCCTGTTACAACATTACTTCGTATTATTTTATGTTTATTATTTAAACAATTGTAAATGAATAAACTCATTAAATATCAATAGTTCAAATAGAGAATATTTAATAGTTACAGAAAAAATGATGAATTTTCATAAAAGAAAAATTAAAATGACTTTTTAAATATAATATTTTGATTTCTTGAACAGCAAATGTTTAATTTCCTTAATACTATAATTTACAAATAAAAATATCTTTTTTCCTAATTAGATGTTTTACCTTGCTAACATTTGAAGTAAGAAATTTTCTAATTTTTTAAATTAAATGATTAATATTTTTTACTTTTTATATTACGAAACCTTTTTATATTTAGTCTATGATGTTAAAGGAACTAAACAATCAATTAAGAAACTTAGAAAATTATGTTTAAAATACGATACAACTACGTGAGTTTCTTGGAGTCAAAGGTTAAGAATGATCAATTTCTTTCTGAAAATTTGGAAAATTTTATAGAAATTTTGATTGGGATTTAATTTAGTAAATTTAGATCAATTTAGATTTAAATTTGGTTTGTTAAACTTAATTTTTATGAGAATATATAATTTTTATATGGGAGAGCAGATCCTGAAAGATAGGTGTGTGTGTGTGTGTGCGTGTGTATGTATATATAAAATGTATAGCGAAAGGAGAGTTGAATTTGGAGAATATTTTATTAAAACACGATGCAACTACGTAGATTTTACTCGAGGGTGGAGAATGATCAATTTCTTTCTGAAAATTTGGAAAATTTTATAGAAATTTTGATTGAGATTTAATTTAGTAAATTTAGATCAATTCAGGTTTAATTTGGTTTATTAAACTTTATTTTTATGAGGATATACAATTTTTATATGGGACAGCATATAGTGTTGCAGATCCTGAAAGATGGGTGTTTGTATAGGTATGTATATGTAAAATATAAAAGTAATACAAAAGTACAAATCAAATTTAAAGATTAAAAAGTCGAGAAAATATTACGTTTAGTTTAAAATTATACTGAATTTATTTTTTACTGAATTTATTTTATTATATGAAGGTGAATCAAGAACATACTCTTTTGTGCACTATAGAGTGAAAGTGTGAATATTTAATTATGTTGGGGATTCTACTCTCCCGGCTAGCATAATGAATATTTTTCATTTTCTATCGTTTCAAACTCGACAAGAATTCTCTGTGGGGAGATATATTATTCAAAAGTATTTCGCATTCCATTTTGTTTATATATGGGGTATTAAAAAAATTTCGTAAAATTTGGTTAAAAATTGTAAATGAAATGTTTATTACCTGAAGCGGATTTTGTTCAAGCGTCGTACAGCTTTGCCTGTGCTGCTGCTGAAATTTCGGCTGATATGGCTCCAACATTCTGATCTTCCCCCATCGATTGAAGAATAACGCAATTGCTGCGGCCCAAAGGAGGAGGACCAAAATAACTATCAAAGCCTCTTCGGCTCTGACTATAACTTCACCTGGTCCCGGGATGCCTGTTACAACATTACTTCGTATTATTTTATGTTTATTATTTAAACAATTGTAAATGAATAAACTCATTAAATATCAATAGTTCAAATAGAGAATATTTAATAGTTACAGAAAAAATGATGAATTTTCATAAAAGAAAAATTAAAATGACTTTTTAAATATAATATTTTGATTTCTTGAACAGCAAATGTTTAATTTCCTTAATACTATAATTTACAAATAAAAATATCTTTTTTCCTAATTAGATGTTTTACCTTGCTAACATTTGAAGTAAGAAATTTTCTAATTTTTTAAATTAAATGATTAATATTTTTTACTTTTTATATTACGAAACCTTTTTATATTTAGTCTATGATGTTAAAGGAACTAAACAATCAATTAAGAAACTTAGAAAATTATGTTTAAGAAGATTTCTTTCATTTATGAATCAGGATATTGGGGAGATTAAACATTTGATTAAGTATATTAGGAAAAAGTATGTATTTAAAAAGACTTTTGTTTATGACATGAAATGTTAAGAATATAAAACATTTAATTTAAAATATTCGAAAATTTCTGAATTAAAAAGTAAAGAATATTAATCATTTAATTTAAAAAATTGGAAAATTTCTTACTTCAAATGTCAGTAAGGTAAAATATCTTTTTTCCTAATTAGATATTTTACCTTGCTAATATTTGAAATAAAAAATTTTCTAATTTTTTTAATTAAATTAATATTCTTTACTTTTTAATTCAGAAATTTTCAAATATTTTAAATTAAATGTTTTATGTTCTTAATATTTCATTTCATAAATAAAAGTCTTTTTTTTTACTTTTTTCTATTATACTTAATTAAATGTTTAATCTCCCCAATATTCTGATTCATAAATGAAAGAAATCTTCTTAAACATAATTTTCTACGTTTCTTAACCAATTGTTTAGTTTCTCTAATATCACAGATTAAATGTAAAAAAGTTTCGTAGTATGCACAATTTTCTAATTTTCTTAATCAAATGTTTTATCAAAATATTATTTCCTGTATATACGATTTATCAAAAAATTCTGATACGAACAAAGTATTTACACGTACATTCATAGTTAGGGATACCATTAGTCTGAAATGTCATTAAGACGTTACTAAAATCTTTAAGAACTATTATCTCGTTTGACGGGGCGCTCGAGTCGTAGCTCCCAAGAGTATGCAATACACAGACCCTAATCTATACTTCAAAATCTGCCACGTCTGCCTTTCAGCTTGCAATTACCAAAGTACAACAAGATAAATTGCACTGTCATCTTTAATTCCTTCATTCGGACAAGACACTGAAGGCAATTTTAATTTAAACCTCTTTATTTTTGAAACAGATGCCTTTCATCCATTTAATGAAATATTAGATCATCTAGAACTTATATACTTATTAATATATAAATTATAATAAATAAAAATTAAAATCTAGTTTAGATTATAAAGAACTTGCAAACATAATTTTTATCACATCGATATTTGTAAATATAGCTGTCATTAATACGAGTGCAATATTTAAATTAAAATATTTCTTAAATTCATAACTTTTTGATATAAGTACATGGTTTAACCATTTTTACAGAGGACACCAAGTAGTATTGATCTATATATTACAATTTATATACTTCTATAATATTTTTTAAAAATTGTGACTTTCATGTGCCTTTTACACATCTACGTACAAAAACATTTAACAATATGAATATTTATACAATATGAATAATTAACATATTTCTTTATTTTTTTTTTTTATCTTTATTTTATCTTTATTTAACTCAACACTTAATTCAACCTATGATTCATAATATATTTAATATTATAGGAAATATCTAGACTACAAAGACCTTGTATATTAATATAATAAAAGTCTGTACTATAAAGAATTTATATATTCGTCACTATACTGTTAGTCTAATGATCATTACAAACACTTCATGCTTCTTGAAACACCAAAATCACAAAAATCCCTTGAAATACCAGAAATTTTCGAGTTTCAAAAATTATAAATATTTCACCTTTTTCATGGTTCAAAGTTCTCGAAACACGATGTAAATTTCCGAAATTAATCTCTAAAAGAGTATCAGTACATCCAATATCTTTACTAAAAAAAAAATAAATTAGATTTGGAAAAATTTCGAATATTAATATCTCTCTGAACAAGAATCTTAGTTAAATATTTTTTTATATGATATTTTTGCTTGTATTTTATCCAACTGGTCAATAAGGACAGATGTGAAAGACAAGAAGAAATTTCTCTTACAAAACAAAGACAGTATCTCGAGTTTCAATAGCTTCAACTATCAAAAATTTCAGAAGTTTCGAAATCTTTCAATGTCTCGAGAATCGAGAGTTAGGTTCGAAGCCACCCTTAATTTCATGGATACTCTGATGTGTGTGATTTGGGTTAAACGAGTGCTGGTAGTCTTGGAGGCTTGATTCGAATGCAAAGTGTAGACACGAAGCAGCATACTGCTTTCATAACGATCTGTGTCACGATAAAAATATGTACGCAGCTTGATGAAGGTATTTCATGCATCACTTAAGCACTCATTAACATTTCAAGGATCTGTTAATCCTTCGTATTTCAAAATGTAAACAGTATTAGTACTAGCAAAATATTGGACATAGTAACGAGGAAATGTAAGAATTTTTGTTAGGTGTGTTATCTTTATTTTAAAAAATATTATCCTACTAAAAATCTTCATAACAAATGTGACTAAAACCTCTGTATATTAATTTTTGCATGGTTTTCTTTTAGAGTAAAATTAATTTAAATGTCTGATCTATTTTCATTAAGAATAGTGCTCTAAAGAAGCAATAATTTTTTAGAAAAATTGATGTTTTTAAGCATAGTATCAAAAAAAAAAATATATAGTATCCAAACATAAATGAAATAAATCATGTCGAATATAAATATACATTAAGTATAGTATAAGTATATAAAAGTGTAATATTAATATATTTGTACGTGGTATAGTACAAATTTTATTATAACGTAATAAGTATATGTTATAGTGTAACAACATTACTATACTTATGTATATGCATAGTATAATACAGCTTCTGTTACAGTATAATAAACTATCATATTTTTATATAATAAACTAAAAATATCGTATATGATAAAGTACAATATTGCTATATAATATAGTATAGTACTTATAATATATTATATGGCAAGATTATTATATAGTATATAATAATACAAATATAACTGTATTTTATGCAAATATAATATATAATAATTACAGCAGTATTACATAGTATAGCATATATACATTTAGCAGTATTATATAGTGTAATATGCATTAGTAAATACTATATATACTATACTATATAATAGTATAATGCTAAAAGTATATATGCTATCGTATATAGTATGTACAAATATAGTACGTAAATAATATACAAATAGTACATACTATATATGCACAAGAAATTTTGAGAAGTATAGTTAAAGCTTTTGTAATGTAATGAAATACACTATACATGTTGAAGCATTGATAATTATTTAGAACGAAATATTAAAAGAATTATCTTGTGATATAGTTAGGTTTGTGGGTTATAGTCAGAAGAAATTAGCATAGTAATACAAAACAAAATCCAAATTTTGATAACAACCGCTGTTAAACGCTAACTATGAAATTAGTTCGTGACACGGGTAATAGTAACGCATAAACTTCACTATAACAGCAGTCATGAACTGTAGCCTATTACCAACCTCTAGAACACTATACAACGAGACATACTGCGTTATACTCGTCCAAACATGCTGACCTAGGAAGATCCAAAATAAGTTCTATTACTGTGCTAAAAATAGTGTCGAAATGTTTTTCCAGTCAACCCACCAAATGAAAATGACTTGACGAAAGCTATACTTCCAACATCTGTAAACTAACATTGACAGATATATAGGGTGTCTCATAACATATGGGACCTGCTTCACAGAATTTTGCTGATTATTTCGTCATCTTTACTACAAATAGCAAGTTCTGTGTTCTGTTAATGTAAATATAATAAATTATTGTAACGTAAACGAATAAAACACAGAATAAATAATAAACTCGTTTCTTTGAAATTTTTTACTTCGATCACTTACATATACAAGGTGTCACGGTAAAAACTACTATCTCGATTATCTTTTCAATTATATTTGCACCCTGACTGACCTAACATATATTAAATTATACATATTTGTGTTCGTCTTGAGAGCTGCTACCAAATAATAAATTAAAAAATAGGCTGCTATTAAAAAGAACAAAAATGACTTTCACATCTTTTACATAACTTCATCTACAAAAAGGTCTATGTGAATATATAATGATCCTTTGGAACTAAATATTATTTGTTTGAGCAATGTATTTATTGTTCTTACAGTATAAAAGATAATCAAGGTACTAACGTCCATTGAGACACCCTGAATAATTGTTAGTACATGCAAGAAACAGGTTATAAAGTAAATTCGACCATTGGCCTGATTATAAGTGTATGTTTGTCACTGTAAGAGCTATACTGAATAGGATATTCCTGAATCGATGGACAGGACGTGGTAGACCAATTTAGGTTATCTCGTTTACGTACTCCATGCTGTATACTCAAGCCTAATACCGTTTTAGATCATAATAGATACATCGGTGACACAGAGTAAGTCAATCGAATTGACCACGAGTATTGGTCCAAATTTAAAAATATAGAATGTCATGGAAAATATTTTATACATTTTATTGATACCACGATACGTAATCCTTTTATGACATAAAACTATTTATATGGAAAACCATTTCTTTTTTATTTTTAATAATAAAATATTTATAATAATTTATAGCTACTGCTGGAAAAATTTTAATGACTTCATATACAATTGTTTTTAATAGCAAAACAATCATACATATAATACATTTCACTTCATGGGATATAAAATTGTTTAAAGGGAAAGAACATATTTTTAGAACAAGACTAATTTATATCTTATCTCTGGGAAATGATTTTTACAACGACACTAAAACTATTCAGATATCCAAAATAATTTTTAATAATTTTCTTGTTTTTCAGATTTCACATTCTTTCAGATAATTTTTACAGTTACTGAAAATGTACAGCTGCTTTAGACCAAATTCTGATCTCTTTTTAAATATAGGAACGTAATTATATTGTTTTTATTTAGTTTCATCACAGTTTCATCAAGTTTTATTATTATTACGTATATACAGCACATAAGCTGTTACAGCTTTGTTGGAACCCGGATTTCAATATACAATACGGGTTCTAGCAACAAGGCTATATTGGAAAAATACAAGTCGACGGAGAGGAAAAAATTAAAACTGAAACTGGCCTTTCGCAAATTTTGTAGGTGCTTATATAATGTTAGTTTTTGGTGGGACAAAGATGACCATTGACCCTTAGTGGAAGTAGGAATGAGTCAATTGTTTTTGGACTCTGAAATTGGTCTGCGTTTATCAGCCAGGCCTTTCTAGTGACTAAGGGCCAACGAATCGTTAGTCATTCAACAGCTTATTCCATCCGGAATGTTCTTTCTTCATAGAAATGATTAAGATACTTGAAAGCCGAGTGTACGATGAGAAAATTCCAGCTTATTCCATCCGAAATGTTCTTTCTTCATAGAAATGATTAAGATACTTGAAAGCCGAGTGTACGATGAGAAAATTCCTTTCTGTATAAATTCAAAGGTTAAGAGCAATTTATTCAATATAACGAAATGTTATTTTATTTATAACTAAATTCAACTAAATAAAATTAAAAATTCGCGATTTCTCTTAGTCTCGCTCGATCATTTTTTGAGTAACTGTAGCATCATAAACTCTCAACCATGCAGTAGGTATCAGTAATCATCTGATCGATATTAAGTCAATATCAGTATGCAAATTGTGATACAGAATCGAATAGTATTAAAAACTTAGGTATCAAAAGTATCGATAACTATTTAGTATTTTTATGAAGGTATCGATATTCACTTGATGCTTCTATGTATAGTTTCTCAATAAATGCAACACAGGCCATTTTCTCTCTGAACTCATTCCAAATATTAACTTGTAATGTGTACCTAAATTAATCGATAATTTTAACGTTAACTAAAGTTCAGCCATAGTTTGTTTATTTATCCGAGTAATTTATTTTAACAGTATTAAGCTTCTAAAAGTATAAAGTACTAGTGAATTTATAATGCTTCTGTATGCTTGATATTTATGGACCTGTTGCACAGTCATTTTGGGCCATATTACCATTTATACGAAACCTATACTTCCTGCAATTTACAGATTGTTCTATCACAAAGCCACTAATCATGATAAGGATTCTGTGCTCAATTAGGTATTAGTTGTAAATACTTGGATTAATAAAGTATACTAAAATAAGCAGAAGTAAAAATAAAAAAACATGAATTAATATAACATTGGTAAATTAAAAAATATAACAATAAATTAATTCAATTAATTAATGATAAATCAAATACTAAATAATAAATTAAAAATTAATTCATTTTAATTGATGACTATCGTAATTAATTTTTGATCGAATTAATTAATATTAGCTAAATATAACATTTTTCTGTGAAATATAAGTAATAGAATGGAATTGGATTTTATGTAAATGTTATATTAGTTAAAACATGTGTATCAAAAATAATTTAAGTAAGCATTTGTTAAAGTTAATTATATGCAAACTTCTTTCTCGTTATCCGAACGTTGAAACTACTCTTCCGCTCTGAATTATAAAATATCTTATTTATTACGTGCACAGCATGTTCATAAAGATAATAAACCAGCTTTTAGATGCTATCAAAATCTAACTTTGTCAATTTGCAACTTTATAGTTCAAAATTTAATTAACGTCTTTCTATCCAGATTATCGCTTTGGATTATGTTTCCATACTGTAGAAACATACTATACAGTGTTTATAACTTTCAGTATTCGAATTATTAAAGAGATTTGATAAGAATAAAATAATTAATAATTAAAAAATAAACTAAGCTAAATAATTAATGAGAATAAACACATTTTTTGATACAAAGGTAATCGTCTCTTATTATAATGACTGTTGTATAATATAGGTGGAATAGTATTAGTGACAGTAGTAAAATAATAAAATATAATATTAGAGTAAAATTTCTTTAATTACTAACACTTATTTTTAATTCATTTACTAAAATTATTTAATAAGTAAATTTTTCAAATTAATTTTTCCTGTATTAATTATTTTATACTATAGGGGAAATAGTATTAGTGACAATAGCAAAAAATAAAGTACAATACAAGAGTAAAATTTCTTTAATTATTTGTGAACCTCATACTTCTTTTTTTAAAATACTCAAATTTTTGAATACGTTGAGTTGTTTGTGATAAAATCCTGACTATACTTATAACTATCTAAATATTTTTTTCGTAATATTTTAAATATTTATAATGTAAGAGATACACATAATAACTGTAAATGTAAAAAAGCGTATTTATATTAATACACATTTTTTAAAAACATTATTACATTTATTTCATTTAATTTTATACATACAACAGGTCTACGTATAATACGAGAGGTTTTGTGTTAAAGGGATTTTACATTATACGAAATTAAGAATGAAAAAGATTAGAAATAAATAAATAAGACTTTTTATAATATAACAGAATATAATAATGAATTTTATTTATTTTTTAAACAACAGAAATATAAAATTAACATGTTGCAGGAGTACCATCTTATAAGAACACCTACTGCGAATATCTACTTGCTCAAAATGGCGGGCATGTACCCTTAATGGATATGTCTCTACAGCAACAGACCAAATATTCACCATGTTTGTGATCACCATGTCATTTGACACCAAATATGTTAGACTCTATCTCCTATTTGGTTTCGACAATTGACGCTCTTTTTGGTGTGCCTTTTAACTTAGTACAAACAAAATATTTACACTCTTCGCGCCAATTTTATTGTAATTTTATTATAACATCATGAACTACCACAAATGTAAAAAACTCGTGTATGAAATTAACAAACAAAATTGATTTTATTTAGAAAGAAAGAAACATAAAAATGCAGGAAAGCATGATAAAAAGAAATATATTATTCTAAATAGTGGACAATTTAAATAGTGAAAAATTGCATTTACATGATAGTAATGCTATCATGTTTCATCTTAGTCGTTACAAATTATAGGTTATCCTAACAGTGAATAATCCTCAAAGCACTAAATTTCAGCCAAGCACCGAAACATAAATAAAGAATTCCATGTGAGATCGGTAGTTTGATCGCAGTTTGCACGATACTAGTGATTCTCTCAAAGCCAAAGCTAACGTTTCGATGAAATACGAACGATAGATAGGAAATGGATCAGTAGTGAGGTAGACAAAGGGTAACGTCAGACGTGTAACAAGGCAGATATGGTATGACAAGAACAGGAATAATAAAGTAAACTCTTGGGAATTGATTGTTGTCTTTTAGGAACGTTGAAAAAGATTGAGGTTAGAAATTGGATAAAAAGCTGAAGAGTGAAAAACAGTGTAAATAGTGAAATAGTGAAAATATGAATATCTGAGGAGGGAATTTGAATGAATACATTACATAAAACGTTTGTAATATTAATATATGGTATTGAGGTTAGGAATTGTGGATATACCAATTTGTAAGATATGAGCTAACAAACTATTTAACTTTAAATTTTTTAATTAAATACAGTTTGAAATATAAGTAATAAGAAAAAATATTTCAGATGAATGTTAGGATTTCGAAAATTATCTTAATCTTTAAAATATATTCATATATATTACATACTAAATATAAAACATAAATATATCATACTTCTTCTAATTTCTCTAACATTTCATTTATTCGGGTATTAATTAACAAAGCAACATCTTTACTTGCCTAATAAAAATTTCCGTTCTATTGCAAAATACCTTATATGGTGCTTATTAATTTATACAATATACTTCTTTGCTCTCTATTTAAAATAATTATATAGTTACCAGTTTTAAAAATATTTTATAACCGATAATTTAAATTTTATTTATGCAAAGTCGAACTTCGAAAATTACTCACCAACTTACTTGTTCTCATCACAATCGTTAATTAGATTAATTAATGTACACCACAAGGGAAGTATTACAATTTCTCAGAAAAATAGATGGCCATTAGTGGCTAGTATTTTAAAATTTGGTTATGCAAACTGGCCCAGAAACTTTAAATACAATTTCAATCAGAAAGCGCTCATCCAGGCCACGACGTCCCCTTGTTAGCCTCAATTCCCATCTGGTCTTCGCATTACAGAGCCAGGTATTGCATTACCAAACTGGTCAGAATTGTTGTGCAACTTGAAGAATGACCTCAAAGTCTAAGATAGTTACTAATTTGTTAGCCACGACATGATCTAATTTACGAATTTCCAATTATATTTAACCTACTATTTAGTACGAATCCACTAAGTTAGCAATTAGAAGGAACATTGACCACAGTATAATAAGTCCAGTTTCCCTAACATCGAACATAATCCTACAGACTAACCACTCGAATTTTCATTATTGGCTAGAAGTATCACACCTGCGAATAAAATTATATTGCATCGTGTGACAAAGAAAATGATAAAAGAATAAAAGAACAAAGCACTGACGTTAACATAGGATAGGTATTAATTATTTAACATAAGACAAATATACTGCTATATCAGAATATGCCATTGAAATTCAAAGTATGGACTTGAAGAGCATCAAAGATAGAAGCAATACAGCTGAAACGTAACCATGTGAAATAACAGTACTCCATGGAGAGTTAGATTGTACTTGGAAGCACCGGTTGTCTTCGATTCAAGTTCCTGACGCTACCTCAGCGCGTTGAAGATGGCTACCGTGGGGATTTTAGTGAGCAAAAATCTCACATAACTTTGGTTTCTTCTCCAGGAAGTCAAAGTATCTCTGAAGATTTCCTCCACGTAAGAAAAATAGAAAAATATTAAAAATAAACGGGTCTTATTGTACATGGATAGTACCTAAATTTGATATAGCTTCATATTCATTATTAGTAATAGTAGTAGGTTTCTTGAGATTAGATTCGTAGCGTTGGATTACACGTGGTATTTCGGATAATCCAAATTAATTAGTACGCTGTGTGAGCGTAGAAGCGACTTGAAACTGAAATGTCAAAGACCTCTGTGTAATTATAGAGGTAACTGGAATGAGTGAATGAAGAGGGAAGGGAAAACGAGAGTGTTTTGGGATGAAAAGCAAAAAGGGAAAGCGTATGTAAGTCGAAGTGTAAACTGCTTTGGGAATTTCTGACAATATTTGCCCTCTCGTAATTAATATTTAACAGATATTTCCCGCCACTCGAGTACTACCTCTTATGTAAATTTCTAGTTTGGTTGCTGAGGGCCATGTCGCTTTCGAGTATAGCAAAAAGATAATCCTGAACCAAAAAATTTTCATGTCAAAGTGGAAGGAGTGGAAATAAGAGTAAGAACATTTTTTTGATTTATAAATAATACAATATTTCCATTATTATTTAAATACTATATTATTAAAACATTAATAAAAGTTAATAAATAGTAATAAATATAATAAAAATATAATATGTAAGTGACTGCATACTATGCAATGAATAATTTCTAACATTACTTAATAATCAGAAATAAGTGCACTAGAAAACGTTATTTATTTCCATATATAAAATTAAGAACTATAATTGATTATGACTATTGGATACTGTTGTAACTATAGCATTTCACTTAATTATATTGTACGTAATTACTGTTTATTAAAAGTCACTAAACCTTGTTTATTAAAATAATTATTAAAATAATAATTATTATATTTTGCATATTAAAGGCAATTACATTTTGTTTGTAAAAATTTTGTTTGTAAATATTTTGTAATATTCTAATATAAAAATCAAATCTAAGTTGATATATAACATTGATTAGTATAGTCACAGAAATAATAATAATAAATTATGATAAATGATAATAAAATAATGAAAAATCTGAGAGTAGGATAATTAAACAAATCGATATCAACAGCCAACTATTAACAACGATAATTGAATTCTATTATCTTTATAATTCTATTAAGCTTCATTTTTTTTTTCATTATAATATTCGAGGTAAATAAAAATTAATTCCAGAAATTCCACGTAAAACGTAAACGAATTGTGAGTATAGCTATGTTCATGTGCAATATGCCGCGGCATCTGCAAAAGAAAATCAGATCATACCAGGCCAGGCGCTATATGCTGCCAAAACTCGTTTACGTAGTTAATATGCAAACCAAGCTTTCGCTTTAAAGGGAAGAAACCTAATGTCATAATCAGCAATAGTCACTGTCTCGTTCACTTCGTTCATTAACATACTGATCACAAAAACGTTCGAAACCCTAATGGATTTACAAGTTCCATAGTTCCGTTATTATACCATTATTGACCTACACATGCAATAGACAAGCAGCATGTATGAACTAAGTGGACATTAACGTAATTATAATCTTAAACGCTAAATAGCTATCATGAGAATATTTTGCATTATTTTTAGGTCTCCTATCTGTAATTATACTCTTTCGCTAATCGCAAGTTAAGAAAATAATATTTGAGACACTTCTCGCGACCATTTTATTTTTTGAAAAGAATGTAAAACTCGCTAAAAAGTTATTAAATTTGAGAATATAAAAAATTAGTGTATTTTGACATTCGTGTATTTATTTTCCTCTTGGTAATATATTTTGAAGTTGAATATTGTATGTTACTAATTTGAATTTGTTTAATTTATGAAGTGTAAGTGCATATACTAATAAAAGTAGAGGAACAAAATAATAATTTGTAAATTTTTGTGTATTCTTTATCATTTATGATACATAGGTTAAAATCAAAAATGAAATTAAGTGAATAACATCTTATGCATCAATAAACAATAAGTTTGTTTCCAGTACCTTGTACAAAACGTATTTTTAATTTAAATCTATGTATATAACTATGGAGATAAGAAGTAAACAAAAATTAACAAATGATTGTTTTGTTCCTTAACTTCTTTTTGTAGATGGAAATAAATTAGTCTTTTTCAAATTATAAATATTTTCCGAAACGAATATAGTAACAATAAAAAAAATAGAAGGAACTATTTCATTAAATTTCGCATCCTTCTTATAACATTTTCATAAATAGTAATAAAAAAGATACGAGTATTTATTTGAAGATAATGAGACCATAGAAATCATGATGAAGAATTTTTTAATAAAACACAGAAATTTTAAAATGTAATAGAGGAAACATTTCGTAAAAGAAGGTAGAAAATGGAAGTTATGAATCGCAGCTGTAGCTTGAAAAATATACAAATTTAACTAACAACCTAATAATGAATTATTAAAAAATATATATACTATAATATACTGTATATTTATTATAATATATACGATATAAATTATAATATAAATCGCATAGAAGTTATTTTGAAGAAATGTATTATATTTTATTTGGGAAAAGTTAAAAAATATATATAATTTAACGAGCTAACAGTGAATTATGGAGAAAGACGTACATAAAATTAAATAGAAATTATTTTGACTAAATGTATTTCATTTGGAAAAAGTTAAATTAAATGTACTTTAGTTTTATTCGAAAAACCTAATAGATATATATATCGTCGTTTATTTTAAGGAACGATTGTAAAACGAACTTTACGAATGGTAATTCAAGGATTAACAAGGATTTTAGCTGTGCATACGTTAAATAGACCCGTAAACCTTTAAAGCCATTAATTTTGATTGCAGTTTTATTACTCGAACCGAATTTTCTAATTGGCAAAGCCTTCTCGATATTATGTACTTTATTTACCCAATTTTATTTGAAACTGAATTTGTCTGTTTGTTATTGTTCCTTAAATTTAAGAAACTTCAGTAAAGTCAACAAATAATGCATTGATCTTGATTTATATCTAAAGATAATAAGATTTTCGAAATATATTGTATTTGTAAGTACATGCTTCAATTATGTTTGCAGATATTATTTATAAATATCAGTTCAAATAAAACTAATTATGTTGTTATTAATCATTAATTTATTTGCATATCTGACTATTGCTTGTTGAAAGCAATCGAATTCATTTTGCACGAGTGCAACGATCGGATGAACGACAGATGGCATTAGTGTTGATCTAGTTGGAGGGATTCTATAACCTCGTAAACAGAATAATTTGAGAGTACGATGGCAGAGTGACGATAGCTAATCAAATTTATGTACTAATTTTCTACCGAAAAAAGAATATTTTCTTTTTCGTTCAGGTATTCCTATTATACCTGTCTTAAATAAGAAATTCCAGTTAGTTAAACATAACCTCAATTCACGTAAGACAAGCATTGTTTTTCTATGATTAATATTCTTTAAATTGAATGTAGACTGAATTTTTCATGTAATATTGCATTTATGTAAGAAAATACTACAATAATTTTGAGAAAGTAATAACAAAATTACTTTTAATTCCTTAATTTCTATCATTAAAAAATAAATGCAATATCATTCAGAATTTTTAATACACGACATTATTTTAATGCGAGACCCTTCGAATGGTAATGTTAAATAAAATTAAATAATCATTTACATTATATTTTAAACCTGTAATCCTAATAAATAAATGCAATAATAAATACATCTATTTTCATTAACCCTTTACACTCGAGAGGCGCCCTTCAGTCGCTATTTAATAAAATTTCGAAGCTCGATATTAATTAATATATCAAATTTAAGATTATGTAACAGTGTGCGAGGTATCGAAATTAAATAATTCTACCTGTTAGTTATTATACGATGTCTTACTTATTACTAGAAAAATATCATCAGCCTTATAGCAGAAAATTTTTCAACTTGTACACCTGTAAAGGGTTAGTCTTTAATAAGGCTATGTGCATGATATCATTTTAACGCAATAAAATTTCAAAATAGTCACTAAAGATAAGAACTGAAACAGTCACCTGCATTTAATTCGCCAATTTAAATTTCTATGTAATAAATCCAATAACAAACGCGTCAATCTCCATTAACCCTTAATCTGTTTCACGTGTTGAAATTAGGTTTCAATTTCTAACGAAACGATCCTTAGAATCACCCATACAATGTGCATCAGATCGAGCATGGATATGCAAATTGAAGCACGTTCGTTTAATTAAACGCGGTGGCACGATGAATGAGGAAAAAATCGATCGCAGCGCCGCGACCGTAAAGTTTAAAAGGTTCAGCAAATCTTCCGGGATCTCCCGATTCAAAATGGTTAGACGTACCGTAGCTCACGCGTGACTTTCGAATTAGCAGCAACGAGGGTCAGCGTCTCTTGGGTTTTGCGAGATTTTCAACTCACCGTCCGGATAGGTCGAATTGATTTCACCGGTGACGTCCAATTCGGATGGCATCGATCCAACGAGGATCATGTCGTCCGGAGCTTCCTCCAGCTCCAGTTCGATCTTTGTCACGAGCCCTACACAGATGAGTATAAAAAGAAAACTGATAATTACTGTTAAGTGTCTAACTTAAATAAAGGAATAGTAAAATTTAAAGTAAATAAATTTAGTAATGTTGTTACTAATTTTTACTAAATTTATATAGTAATGTTATTAACGTCTATTAATGTAGTAACTTTGTTAAGTAAATTTAAAAAGATCTTAATTTAATTTCCGACTGGTAAACCACCACCTATATTAGCAGCTGTTAATGCACTTACCACTGCGATTGACGTTCTGATGTTTGTCCGATGATACTGTGCCATGGTATCTTCTAGATCGATTTCTTCCCTCCACACTGACAGTCAAAAAGCTTCTACGCTGCTCTGGAATCACAAAAATATAATATCCTTAAAAAATATGTTCGCTTTTATATTGTCACAGGAAATTGAATTTTATACAATATTCTATAAATCAAATAACACACACACAAAATATATATTCAATACAATTTTTAATACAGTGACAATGTTTACATTAAAAAGAAATAAAATGCATAACATTATTCTCCTTCTTAAATTATAAAAAAATTGAAATATTCTTTTGCAATTAAGTTTTTCATGTGAAATATAAAAATATGCTTGCAGTTAGGGATTACTAAAAAGATTAAAGAAATTATTTCCTCTTATTTCTCAAAAGAACTACATTAGTTACATATCAATATCAATATTTCTATATTCAATATCAATTACTTTATTATAAATATAAATATGAATTATTATATTTTATAAATATTAATTATTTATAAAATATTTCTAATACATTAAATTTTTGCAATGAAAAAATATCGTGGAATAATTAACATATTGTTTAATAGCAAGGGAAAATCCACGAATTATAATTTCATAATTTATTAAATTTTCAAACAAATTATTTTACAACTATATTAAAATCAGAATTTATGATCCTATCGAACTACACCATCTCTAAAATGTTTTCAAAACATTCATTACACCTAAAATAGGATTAAATATCCGTTAAAAGATACAACGTAACACATTATTAAATAATAAAATTTATTAAATAAATAAATTTCACTATTAATAATATATACAATAATTATAATAAATTTCACTAAACAGTTTTACTAAGAAATGCTTCCAATTTACAGTTTATAATCTATCCCGAATTCTGAGGCTTTATTAAAAGTGAACCAATCCCTTTAGAAACTTTTGATAAAATATGTGTAATTTATTTAAATTTATTTATTTATTACATTTGTCTATTAAATTTATTAATTTGTTATAAATGTTATTCAAAAGTTGCCTCGTTTGTGTTTAAGTCTGCCACTTAATCAGTAGCGACATCTGGCGAGTTAAATGATAAACCAATTAGCGAAAATTGGCACGCGACCATATCTCGTTTTTCTTGTTTCGACTGTATCGAACACGTACGTTGGATTCATGTAATTTATCGTGTACAATGCAATCTTGTTAATGTACAAAGTTTTTTTTGTATTAAAAAAATTCAACGCGTTAAAGCTCATATTATAATTGTAGCGATATACTTCAAATATTCAAACAATTGTTCGTTATTTGTATATAATATTATGCTTCAGGATTTCTTTTTAAATCCGTTAATATGATATTGTATACGTCATATCTTGCTCACTGGAATTTACTCATTTTCATAAAAGTGCGTAATCGAGATATCAAATGTGAGCTTCAGTTCTTTTGATGTTGAATTTTATTATTGTACGCATGATTACGAAAGTTTCATTCGACACAAATTTTCGAGGAAAGTTACCTTTGTCGATTAAAGCATGAAAGTTTCATTTGGCGAAATTATACAGGATGTTCATCATAAAAATTTTTACGATTTTTCAGCTATTTATGCTAATCTGACAAAGAATATTTTGAATAAAAGTTATTCAATATTTCGAATGAGAATAAATTTTGGTTATCAAAATTTTTAACAAACTTTTTGTTCGATGAAAAATTTAGTGTTATTGTGTCTAAAATTATTACATTTATCTAATTTATTAAGAATTATTTATTTAATATAATCTTTAATATAATCTTAACGTAATCGTTCAACGTAGTTTTCAACAAAACTTAATTTAATAATTTTAATAATTTTTAATAATTATTTTATTATTAATAATTGTAATTATTAACAGTTTTTAAATAATTATATATTTTTGATGTCGTAGCACTATCAGTAATCATAAAACAAGTGCAGTGACCTACTACATGTTGACCTTTAAATAACCTTGAGCTTAGAAACCTATAATAATTTATTAAGGAATTAAGTTTCTTTCTTCACACATAATTGAAACATCAAAATAAGGAAGATACATATTAAATAATACAAAATAAAAAGTAGAGTAATTCATAATTATGCATATAATGTTATAAATCTATTTTCAAATTACCACACAAATATGAAATAAAAAATATTCTGTAATAAAGAGTATTTATTTTACCTCTTACTTCTGTATATACCATTACACAAAGCTACTATATTTCACTGCTTACCATTTCACTATTTTGCCATCTTCAGACGATACAATATTATTGAAATAAAATAAACAATTTTTATTTCACAGTTAAAACTTTATAAATAATAACCAAACGTGAGAACTCTAGTTGGCTGAAAATAAGATAACTAGGAAGATTTCACAAGAAACCATCTGCAGTTTGCTGACGTAAAGGCATAGATTTGTCACTATCAGACACACATTGGCGCATAAGTAGACCGTAATAAAAATACAGTGTCGAAGGAAAACGAAATTTCGTCGCCAGCAAAAAGCGTCCTTCGCTGACATTTCGTGGTTTTCATCAATTATTCAACAACCACAGTTGGTTGCAATTGATATAAATATGTATACACGCATACGTCCACATGACACCAGATGCACTTCAGTTTTACATAAAATAATTCGATGAATTATTTGAATATTGCATACGATTTTCAATAAAATCCTGAACACGTGATACGATCTATTCTTAATTATTACTTTAACAATTAACAAGTATTGGGTTAAAAGTGTTAAAAAGTAAATTCGCGATGATTTTTAAGTTGTCAATCGTTAACGACAATTGGCAGGATAGTTGTTAAAAACTAATCGTTAATCCAGCAATAATAATGATTAAGTTGACAAACATAAAGGAATCGTAGTAAAATAAAATTATGTTTCATGTAAAAAATATCGCATTGCTGCGAAAAAAATACCTCTCCAGGATTATGTCAGTGGTCATGAAAATATTCGTACCATTTTATACTTATTAATTACGAATAATAGCTACTCTTACGATATAAATTTCCAAGTTCTTATTAATAAGAATATGTATTCTATTTTATATTAATACTTACATCCACGAGAAATATTTCCATTCATAATTAACATTTATAAAATAATAATAATAATGAGATAATAATAAATATTACAGGAATGCACAGATTGCAATTTATTGAAATTAGGATGAATAAATTATAACCTTTTAGTAGCATACTTTACATATAAAATTAAATAATTAAATAGTAAATAAGAATAGGCAAAATAATAATAAAGTAATAATAAATAAGAATAAATAAGATAATAATAGGATAATAAGAAATACTGACAAACAAAAAATAAAAATTAATAAAAATTATAAAAATTATATAATATAATTTCAATATAAAATTATAAAATATTAATGAAATATTAAATTTCGTAAAAAGATTTCATATTGTAAAATGATAAAAATTGTTTGAAAAATATGCAAGGTACTTATGTGAATATTTCCATGTAAATGAGTTTTAGCCAAAATCTAGTAACAATAATTTTTAGTGACTTGTAGACAAAAGTTTTCACTATACTTATCTATACTTTTGCAAGATATATATTACATCACGTTGATAATTTTTTCAAATATTTATTATCCTTCATTTCAATATTTCTTTCGATATTATAACTTTTGTTATAGAAATGATGTTAAGAGAAACATATCGAAGATCTAATTAGTCTTTTGTTCATCGAATAAATATATTATACTCATGAACCCAGTAGAAGTGATATTTTGTGTGAAACTATATTTGATTAATTACTGTCTTTACGCACAGGCAATTTCGCGTTTATTTTGGATGCGACCAAATAAAACAGGTCATCGCTGCTATAGTACAAATACCAGTTTCAAGTTTCTGACAATTAAATTTCGAATTAACGTAAATAATAATAATCAAGTTGAACAAGACGTATAAAATAAATTTTTCTCGGTAATATAATTACATTATCTTACATATGCCATAACATAAAATAAAATAATAATCAAAATCATCGTTTTGTATCTTCTATTGAATTTGAATAAAATTTAAATATTTAATTTAAAGAGAATATAAAAATACGTATAATAATTAATTTTATTAACAAATTTAATTTATACCATTGTATTTCAATTATTACGAAGTCCATAAGTGTTATTAATATTTATTGATTGATAAAATTATTTTTGTCTACCTCCTCATTATTATTCATCGCAAAAAATGTCATGTCTTTAATTTATAGATATATATATACGAAATAATAAATTATTAATTAATAAATTAACATTAGAAAATTAAGCGATTGAAGATTATTATTCTACGTAATTAATAAATTAATACACGTATTAGTAATTATCGTTTAAACTAGATTTTATTATTCGTCATAAATTACTGGTGCAATAAAACTTCGCCTTTCAAAAAAATTTCAAAGTTCAATAGGTGAAAATAAACGTCGATTGAATTTAAATTTCTATATACGATAAATGAGTAAACAAGAGCACAGATTAATTTCGAACTTAATAAAAGACTAAACTTTTTCCAATATTTTCATTCATATTTAGGGAACCGAAGTTGAAAATGCATAAAACAATATTTCTTCCTTTTCCGTTTCAATAAAACTAATGAACTTAAATATGACTGAAAATATAATTCTTATATTATGATTATTAACCTTTGCATTTCCTGTAAATAAATTAAACATTTTTATGTTATGAATTGTTAGTATATCTTCATTTAATTGTATACGGAGTTAAACTTTGATCTTAATTATTCTCCAAATTTTAATTAACAATGTATATCATAAATTATTATAATCATAACGTACAAAGTTTTTGTTACTAATACTTATACTAATACTAATACTATACTAATACTTTGTTACTATACTCCTTTGAAAGTATTTTATTAAAGATACATCCTTGAAAGTGTTTTATTAGAAACATATCCTTGAAAGTATTTTATTGGAAAACATTATTTTATTAAATTTTATTAAATATTTATACTATTTTTATTATACTATTTACTATTATACTTATACTATTTTTATTAATATTTAATATTTTCAATATTTATTCTATAAAAATATTTTATCATTTACATTTCTAACGTTTATTCCCATCATGTAATTCTAATAGTAATTAATACCAATATCTCAACGTGACTGTTCTCTCTTTAACAAGCTGTCATCCCCTCATTGTATAGACACTCGGAAGCACCACGCAATTGTTCATTTGAAAAAAGCAAAACACCTTTCCTCGACATCCTATAACAACTCTTTGTTGCTATAAAGATTGTATGTCTTTGTTTCGATAAGGGCTGAGACAACCCACTTAGTCGTGAGAAAGGAAACGTCTAGTGAATCCCGAAGTCTCGTATTTCCAGGATGAAGGCCTGCTTGCCACTAAAAGCTCGATAGACAGAGGATAAAGAGTGGGAAATTTTCACGGAAGAAGGATGAAGCGAAGATAATTACATCAAGACATCGTCAGCTTCCCCTGTCTCCCTACAACCCCCTTTATTCCTCGGAATGGGAACGTCTTTTTGTGACTTGACATTTTTTTCTAGACGAGGAATAGCGCACTCAATTTACAAAATTGAAGAGTACACATTAAAAACGACCATCGTTAATCTTATCAATTTTCCAGAAGAGAAAGAAATATTACAATTCTAATGGGATTTGACTGAAAAATTCAATTATATTGACATTTTCGACTAATATCGTGGTGAGCTAATTTTTTTTCATAAATAAGAGAGGAAAATCCTATTGAATTGTTATAGCCATTGCAATTTTAATGGAATTAAATTAAAAATATATAAATAAGCTAAATTAAGCTTGTAGATTCATAATCTACTGATATATTTTTTAATATTTTATGTAATATGAAATTATAAAATTCTATAGGTTTAATAACCAATTGAATAGATCTAGTTGTAATATTGCATCTCTATCATCTTCAATTTATTTACCTGGAATCGGTAAATTTTTCTTGAATAATATTATAATTCAGTATTTGGTGTTATAATCTCGTATTATAAGCCCTACTCCTAATTATTATAACGCGTTATTATCGTAGTTAAATGTCACTAAAATTATCTAAAATTATTATTACTATTATTAATTATTATTTTTCAAAACATTTACACGTTTCAAAATTGAACGAACATATGAATAAATTTCCCTTAGAATTTGATTTTTGCTTTAAAAAGAATGTAAAGGGAATTTAGAACCACAAATGGTAATCCTCAGCCAAACCACTAACAACAAAACACGAATTCTTCAAGAACATAGCTCGTACTCTGTCAAAACCATCCAGTCGTAATCTCAAAATTTATTATAGGTCACATGAAACACGTTCACCTATATCTCTTGAACAAAGAAGAGTCTTCAATCTGTGGATTGTGCAAACTTTTTCTCACAGTCGTCTTATATTCATCAGCTTATATACATCACCTAAAATACATTATAAATAAACAGTAATATACGAATAATAATGCAAATAGTAATGTATGTACAATATAATATAAAATCTATATTGCAAAACGATTTAATGACCAATAAATCCACACAAAGCCTAATATATTATATATTAAAAACATATATAAAACGTAATATATTATATTATTGTATTATAAACGTAGTATGTTAAAAATATATTAAAAACACATCAAATCGTACAAAAAATTATAAACCTCGTTTTTAAGTCATTGATAAATCATCCAGTAGTGTGCACAATACTTAAGGGTTGCAAGAAAAGAAAATGAAAAGGAAGAGAAGGAGACAAAAGAAAAATATGATAGTAAATGTAATTACTATTGAATTAGGCAATACTCTATTTAAGGTATTTGTTATTTCTCGCAATAATAGATAGGTTATGATCCAAAATGAAAATTATTCAATAAAATTTATTTAAATTTTGTTTAAGTTTAGTAGATATATTATTAATTATCCCGATGAGACCATTACAATTATTCATACCTGTTTGATACACTCTATCCTTCAAAGTTCCCCAGATAAAGAAGTTTATTGTTTGGGTGATCCTGAAGATTAAAGAAACATAGTAGTCACGAAGTCCATTACCGCTTCCCTTGTATTTCGAATTCTCGTATTTTCATAACTTTCTAAAAAAGTTTCAAACGACCCATATTTTTCTTTTTTCTATCTTCTTATTCTACGGAATATACTGACAAAATTTAGCCGGAAAAACTGGGACACACTGTATATTACACTCTGTATAGTGGTTAATATCACTACATGAACGAAAGAACGTTATAAAGAGAAAAAATGTAAATAATATTAAAAGAATTATTGTTTATATTAATAGAATATTATAAAAATTGAAAGTATCTATATTAAAAGGACGTAATAATAGATTAAAAGAAGCATTATTCAAATTAAAAATATGTGTATAATAAAAATTGAAAGAGTTATTATTTATATTTATAAAATATAATGAAAATTGAAAGAATTATTATTTAAATTAAAAGAATATAATAAGAATGATTAAAGCAGATATCAAAAGCCAGTGAACAAAATGTAAAATTCTGTTTAAGGAAGCAAAAATATATTAATAATTATTATTATTGCACATAAAATACAAAATTGTGTAATTTTCGTAAGAAATATGTTTATATAATTTTAAATAAAATTTTTCTCATGATAAAATACAAAATAGACTGCTAATTGATTTCATCTTTAGTTAGAAACATTTTTTATATACATTTCTTTGTGCTCTTTCTTTTAATATTACCTTGATAAAAATATGTACAACTAAGACAAAAATATTAAAGTAAAATAAAAATTAAAGATAAAAGAAATTAAATTACAATTTAACTAGTTTTTTTTTAAATAACACGTACGTACAAAATTTAAATATTTATAGAACGCTAAATAGAGATACAGAAGAATGCCTTCGAATACTCAATTTTCCTAGATTAGTCTCTCGAAGTATTAATCGGTGTATCGATACACTCTTCGAGAGTGTTAGTAATAAAAGAAGATTCGGTGGAAAACCAATCCATTTGTCAGTCTTCAGCAGCCTTGTTATCTCGCTATCGACGTCTGAATCAAAATCAATTATTAAAATTAAACTCTTCCTTCTTTCTTTTAATGAATTAGCTGCTAAGTTTCCGCGATAATTAGATTCATGAGAAATCAAGCGAGCTTGAGAAACAGATAAGGAATATATGTGTAATAAAAGAATATTTATTACAATTTACTTCTAGTATAACGAAGCTAACAATCTAAGTATAGTATAGTATAGTATAATATATAATACAAAATATATTTTTAGTATAACTCAATTATTAATCTGTAGTATAGTATAGTATAGTATAATATAGTATAGTATAATATAGAGTATAGATTCTAGTTTTAGTATAAGAATTAATAATCTGTAGTATAGTATAGTATAATAAATAATACAAAATATATTTTTAGTATAACTCAATTAATAATCTATAATATAATATAGTATAGTATAGTACAGAGTATAGATTCTAGTTTCAGTATAACAATTAATAATCTGTAGTATAGTATAGTATAGTATAATATATAGTACAAAATATATTTTTAGTATAACACAATTAATAATCTATGGTATAGTATAATATAGTACAGAGTATAGCTTCTAATTTTAGTATAATACAATTTAATAATTTGTAGTGTAGTATAGTATAGTATAGTATAGTATAGTATAATACTCCAATCTACTTTTACTAACAACTAATAATCATAGTAGTAATATAACTTGATACACATTGTACACTCTCCTTAGCATCTTCGAATTTGGCAGAGAAAAGTCATAAATATCTTCCAAGCAATGCTAGAGTCGAGCAAAACTGACTCTTCCAAGTCACTGAATATAGCATAAACTGCGCCATCTATAACAACTTGGAGGATCACCAAACTGATATGCAGACGTACTTAACTATAGTCAGAAGCTTAATTGCTCAATGATCCTACTAACATCGATCTGTTCCAAAGTCTCATTGACTTTTTCGCCATTTTCTCATTCTATTCAGAGGCCTGTATCACTCTGGCCTTGAATATCTAGACTCTGACCAGGTCCACATCGGAGAATCCTATCTCACCACACTTGCATTTGAACTCGTTCAGCTGGAACAGGGGCGTAACAAAGCTGTCATTGTCCTTCGAGGCACAATTGGCGCCATGGTGAAATTTATGAGAGCTTATTTTCTGAACAGACCCATAGTCTTGGCGAAAGGCGATGTATCCTTTGAGAAAGAATTTCACGATGAGAATTCGTATACTATCCGTGCTCCATTGTCGCAAACAAACCCTAGAGAGATCTCAGAGACTTATCCTGTAGACACCAATGAGTAGTAAAACAATAAAATAAAACACGTATATGAACGCTGACCCATTTCTCGTGAACCTTCTTGTCTAATTGTAAAAGGTGGAGAAAAGTTTTCGAATGGAAAACACAAAGTCCAAGGATCGACCAATGAACGACTGCAAGAAGTCATATACTCTGAGAGAAAGTTAGCTTTCTTCATGGAGTCCTGAAAAACCCCTGCTATCACTTAGATGCTTTTTTGAAAAGAAACATAGTGAGATTCTGTTAAAAAAGTTTGAGCAGGAACAATGGGTCTCTATCTAAAACCTTCTAAAATCATCTTTTAAAGGTCTATAGTAATCTGTACACTAGGCATATGAGACTAGTTTGGTGAGTAGTGTGAATAGAAATAGACATCAATATCTTCTATGCGTTTTAACATTTAACACATTAGTATATTTAGATAAAAATATTTAAATAATGAAAAATTCATTGACACTTTCCAGAAAATTCTTCTCTCTCTTTCTCTCTCTCTCTCTCTCTTATTAACCGTTACATACCCATGTTTCCTCTTTGACGATTCTCACATAACTGTTTTATTCTATTCTTCTAAACACTTTTTCAAACATTCATACTAGATTGCACTCGCACATATTATATTTATATTATTGCAAATGAGTTTCACTTATCAACCTTATTTGCATTCACACATATAAAACCAACACTCACAATAGGTTATAGAATGTACTATCATTTTGTCCTACCCCTGAAACGATATATTGAAACAAATATTCATACTTATATCGTAATTTCTTTTCTCCATTTGTTAGTTTCTTCTCTCAATTTGTCGAAATAGTAATTTATACCCGTAATTAATTTTTTTACTTGCAAACGAAATAGCGTTGGTGGTAAGGCAGTATTGGTTTACGATGAACTCTAAAACAGAATGCAGCTTATGGTCCTAAATGTCGCTACCGCTCCTTGGTAATTTAATTTATGACTTCGTTATACGTATTGTTGCCCGTACTATAACAAAAGTTCGTTTAAATGATTATGAGTCTTCTTTTACTCAAAGAAAACTGGAGTCCTTGTTATGGCCGGTTTTAGTGCGATTAAATTCAAAATTGAAGTGTCTGAATCATGTAGACAACTCATTACCATAAATATTTTATTACGAATATGAAAACTATATTACATAATTTACTAATTATAATAAATTTGTATTAATTATGATAGTGTTTTATAACTATAATTTTATGATTAAATACAGTTAATATTTACACATCTATATGTATAAACTTAATTATTTAAAAACGTGTTTTATATACTTATTTTAATTTACATTTTATTTTGTAATAATTTATGATCATTTTTTAACGTAATTTAATTTTGATTAAATTCAACAATTATTACTTCCATATTTTTAATACAAAATAAATAACATTATTGAAGGATAAATATATGCCTTGTAACACATCTATTATATAATATGTAATAAATGTGTATAATATAGTATATAATATAGCGTAGGAATGTACTTGTATAATGTATAATAATAATAAAATACCTAATAAATATAACATTAATTTATATAATATTCAAAGACTCACTTTTACAGTTCCAATACAGAATAAACGCACATTCGTATCCAACACAGAAGACTCAGTTACAGTAATTCCACTTCTTGTCCCTTAAAACTCTAGATATACACGCAAAATAAACATTTTCCGAGCGGATCGTCTCACCAGCATAAATTTCCATACGAATACCTTCCTACCTTTGTGCAATCTTACTCAGTGCCTGTTATCACACTTAGCGTTATCAGGTCAACGCAAGAATGAAAATTGCAAATGGTGGACGCTATAAAATCTCAACCAAATTGTACCGACGACAAGCGACGAAATATTAAACGCGAAACATTAACCATGAAATAGATTTGTCAAAAACTGGACTTTAGGATAAATGCAAATTTCATTTGTGAATTGTGATGTTCAAACATAAAACTTTTATTTAATAAAACAATAAAACAAAATAATTGAATTTTTCATTTTTGATTAAGGTTTTAAAAATATATTGTAGCTAATAATTAAATTCACAGATTTCATTTTACTGCTTTCAATGACTATTAATGAATCCATTGCAATTGATGAAAATTGATAACGAAGATCTAAACAAAATTTAAAATTTGAAAATCTTAACTTTTATATTAGTAAAAAGAATTACTTTTTGTGAGGTGAATCTTCAAGTTTGCATTTTTAGTTTTAGTTTGATTCTATTGTTCTGAAATTCCTTTGATAAATTTTAGTTCAAGGGTTGAACCGAGGTATCAGATTAATACCGTATTGTGTACATTGAAACTGCTGACTTACTTTCCATCGATTATATAAAGCATAATTGAAACTTGTTAGAGTATTAGAATTCTTTATCGATCAAACATGACATAACTCACAAGAAATGGTGGTTTTATGTATTAAAGATGATCAAAAATTTAGTAGATTAATCTATATGGATATTTGCGAAATTAAGGGTAGAAATATTCTTCCAAGTTTGTACTTTTAGACCGAGTATAGTCAAATTGAAGTTTCATTCCATTTTTGATAATTAATATCTTCTTTATGTCATGAAAATTATAAAATTATGACACATAGAAGAAATATAAATATAAATAATCATATAAATATATAATGTTATAAACGTATATTACCATATCACTATATATATTATTACTATATATTATATTAATATATTACTAAGAGCATTTATCAGTTCTTTTCAACAAATTTTAAATAAATAGATTAAATAATCAAAGATAACATAGATAATATTATGAACATATATTAATATATTTCTTGTATTACATAAATTTTTGTATTTCTATTAAAAGTTAATAATATTTGATTCGTATAATTAAATATGATATATGTTAATTATAGAACTGTTATTATTTTGTATTATATTGTATAGTGCAAAATATACAGTCCTATGTCATAAGTTAAGGTTTAGTATGGAACGGTAAATCTAAAACTAATGCAGCAACGTTTCTTAACGTGATAGATTTTACAAGCTCTGATGTTACAACGCAGTAAAAGAAAAATGGGTTTTAAAATATGCTGTCACATCTGCAAAATATGGCACACATGGAGGTTGTTCAGAGGTGGTTATAAAAAAAAGTAAACTAATTTGAAAAAATATGTTCCTTTTTTCTCATCTATTAAGATTATTTTAATTATTTTTTATTACCTAATACCTAAGCTCATTTTTAAATTTCTGTCTTTTTTATCATGTATGTAATTATTGTTTACTAAATTCATTTTCTTAGTTCAACAAATCGATAAATGTTTAATAAAGTATAAAAAGAAGAGAATAGAAATTTAATTCCTTATCCTAAATATAATGTAAGAGATTAGGTATATGAAAATATAAATTACATTTATTGTCACTAAAGCAGACTTTCACTACATTTCTGGTTACCTTCAATTTTTTACCCAGCTTCTACAAAAAATTTCATTAAGATTAAGATGCTGTGCAATTTGTTTAAAAATACTCTTCAACTTATTCACTTAAGCATGCAAAATGCAAATGAATTGTTTAATTACAACCATACAACTTTTAAACACTGTTTAGTAAATTTCTAAATCATTTACATTGTAATGACATTAATTTACATATCTTTATGAGAAATGCATTTCACATACTACAAATTAGCTTCAAATTTATGCAGATAAATAATTAGACAATTTAAGTATGACTTTTTAAGATATAAATAAAATGGGGAAACTCACAAAATAATTAACATGAAAGAATCGAATTATTTCTACGTTACTTCTAAACATTAGAAATTAGAAACTTACAATTAATTAACAATTCGTTTATAATCAACTCATAATTGTAAAAATTATTTAGCATTTAACTGATTCGGAATTGCTTTCTAAGTTAATTGTACATTTGATCCGGGATGTTATTTTGAATCCACTTGAATTTTAAATCACTAGCCAAGGAACAGATGCTGCGTTAATTTTGGAGCATTTCCTAACGCTTAATGCCGTTCTTGGAACAGGTAACTGAAGCTTTCATTTAGGGTATCATTAGTACCTCTAGAATCCAAAGACGCTTTTAAAGTAATTGACAAAATGTATATTACAATACAAAGTGCAATCGCTTTTAAAGCAATTGACAAAACATCTACTTCAACTTAATACA
This sequence comes from Eufriesea mexicana, assembly GCF_001483705.2. Taxonomy (NCBI): domain Eukaryota; kingdom Metazoa; phylum Arthropoda; class Insecta; order Hymenoptera; family Apidae; genus Eufriesea; species Eufriesea mexicana. The sequence continues at coordinate 296,388 of NW_016908908.1, forward strand.
TCTTTTACAGAAACTGATTAGTACTCGTTCTATACGAACGTAATCAAGTCCACCATGGAATGGTAGTGTATCTACAGGGTGTCCTCAAACTAGCGATGCAATGAAAATGTAAGTAAATCTGAAGATGGAAGATGGAAGACAAATTTAAATAAAATAATATAAAGTAATATACCATATAGTATAATAATATACTATAATAAATTATATAATATGATAACAGGACAATACACTATACATCAACCGTAATGTAATTAATTAATAAGATAATGTAGTGTGATATATAAGAACAAAATATTTAAAAATATTAATTTAACATTAACCTATCGATAATTTACATATGTATAATAATTAATTGGGGACCAAGGACGTTTATGCAAATCACTTGTCTACTCACCACTAATCATCACATTATTTGAATTAAGAATAAACATTGTAGATTATTGAGAAAATAGTGAAAATGTTAAAACTATACAAATTATAATTAAAGTAAGAGAGGAGAATATAAAAAATTAATATTATGTATATGCAGCTTAATATTTACTTAATTATAGATATTACATAACAAATATTTAGTAGATATTAACTAATAAATATATCGAATAACTATTTATTAAATATTTTATAATAAATATGAATATTGCAATAAGTATTTAATAAATATTTATTAAATATTGAATAATAAATTATTTCTTCAATAATAAATATAAATATATGCATAAACATTGCTATTAGAGATCATTGCAATTTCTAAACTTTTCCACTTCGTATTTAATAACTGTTAAACAATAAATATTCGTTGAATGTTTAATAATAAATATAAATATTCCTATATTTATTAAATATCTAATAACAAGGGAAAATACTTATTCAATAATAAATATAATTACTATTTCTTTCGTTATAAATATAAATATAGATATTTAACAAATGTAACAACTTAATATTTAATAAACTTTGTAATTCGATATCATTCAAACCTTTCATTTGCACCAAAAAGGACAACACATTTTGGAAATTTTTCATGGTTCTAATTCGGTAACCAGAGACAGTAAACATACATTTCTAGCTTTCTGGATCACTTAAGACACGTGGTAGAACCATAAATCAGTCCAATTATCGCCACCCTACGTTAACAACAGATACATCTGCACACCCAATTCTCTCCCAGAATCCATCCCAATCCAACAGCCAAAAACTCCTAGTCAATCAACTCACACTCAATTTTCAGATTGCATCCTGTATACGTGCTGTAATTTACTGCTTAATTTGACATTTGCACATGCGCCCACTTTTAACAAGCAAGCGTATTTGACAACGAGCAATCGAATTACTGGCTATAAACTATTTATGATCCTTTGTATTTGGTTCAATCATCATAATTGACATTATGTGTATCATATGTCACTTTGAATTTACCTCGATAATCATTTCAGGTTTCAAATAAATATATCTGATAACCAACCATTATGTACTATGTATAGTTCATATATAATTATATTTACTTCATGTGTCTTTGTGATAATGACTGTACTTCGTTATTTATACCTTTCGAAAATTTAAATTAAACATTAGTCAGATGGCAGTCATGACGAAAGCGTTGAATTTTTTAAGGTGGTAGGATCAAATTCCTATTGTAATACAAAGTGGAATGGAAGTACAGGAAGAAAGAAAGCAAATAGAGACCACCACTGCTATACATACAAATAGGATACGTGATTTTATATTACAGATAATGATCAAGATGAAGTTCAGATCCTTTTTATTCTACGTACCTAGGTACTGCTGTAACACCACAGAACTGTGTATACACTTGAGTAGTACAATTAAATTTCTATTTAACCTAACCTAACCCTTTAAGACACAAACGTGTGTTTTAAAATTTAGTTTCCTTAAATTTATTTTAGCTTTTTAATTTAATTTATATTGAGTTATACATTATTCTTTATTTAGCTTGTATTTTTGTTACATTAACACAAATAATAAATTATAACCTAACCTAACCTTACTCTCTCAAGACATAGAATTGTATTTTACAGTTTAATTTTCTCAAATTTATATTAGCCTCATAATTTAATTTATATTGAGTTATACATTATTTCCTATTTAGCTCATATTTTTATTGCACTAACATAAATAATAAATTATAACCTATAATTTATATTGAGTTATACATTATTTTCTATTTAGCTTATATTTTTATTGCACTAACATAAATAATAAATTATAACCTAACCTAATCTAACTCTTTTAAGACATAGAATTGTATTTTAAAATTGAATTTTCTTAAATTTATATTAGCCTTTTAATTCAATTTATATTGAGTTCATCAAAAGTATCATTCATAATTATGGCTTTTTGTCCCACATAAATAAATTACAAACAAAATCAGATTTAATTAAGAACAAAAACAAAGTATATCACTGCCTTTGAAAAATATACTTTCTTTAAACTGTATACGACTTTTTAAACGAAAGCATGATATGTATAGAACTTCATGAAACGTGAATATAGGATTAAAAAGTCACGAAAAATCGATAAACGTTTAATAAAAATGACAGATATATGAAACGCGAAGTAAACATTGTATCAATGTTTGCGTTTTGAAATATCTGTTTCGATACGTGTTTGTCGATATCAGTGTGCTATTCAATTTACAGTAGAGCGACTTTCATTGTGGTTTTGTCCAATTTCTTGGTGTGAAATGTTGTTGCAATTAATTCATTTAGAACAGATATTTACGTATTGCACTCATAAGACAGAAATAATATCAACATACTCTACATGTTTCATATTTCTGTTATGTTTTTATCATTTTCATGAAAGAATCATGTATACGTAATTTTGAATATTAGCAGTTAGAGATCATAATCATAGATCAATAGATAATAATAACAGACAAAATATTTATTATTTATTTACAATTATTTATATATACTTATAAATGATAATTTAAAAAACGAATCACATTATTATAGTAATCGTAATATAATATATCAAATAAATAAAATAAAGTTTGCTATTGAATTTATTTCTTTGTAGTTTAGAAAGTAATGTAGTAATAATAAACAACAAATAATAGACAAACGTAGTAATAAACATATGTAAAGAGATATCTACATAAGTATAGTGCTATTGTTGCTCTTTTCTTTATAAGAAAATGATGTTTTAGAACATTTTTGACCTACTATGAATTCTTCATTTACAATTAGTATCGACACTCTTTTATTTAAAATATTTATTTATTAAACTGTTAGAAATAACTCAAATATGCAGTTATAATAGTCAAATATGAAATACTCTGCACATACATGCCAGTTAATAAAAATATTTATCAATGACAAAATCTTTTTAAGGGCACAATTATTTATATAATAATAATTTTAATAATTATAATAAAAAATATGTTTTTTACTACGATTGGTGCAATCTAAATGACCGTCAAATATCCTCATGAATGTGAAAATTAAATACACGAAACGCCCACCATAAGAGTGTTAATAAAACATACATGAAATATTCTTTTATCTGATAATTATTTCTGTTACAATTTGATTATTATTTTTACTTACAAGATGCAGGTAAAGTACATATATATGGAATATTCCAGGACATCCTGTATGTGAATCTTTCATGACAAGAATATTAAGCATTCTGCTTGCACGGTAAGTATATATGTATATTTGTAAGTATATGGAGAATACATCTTCCGATTCTAAACTTGGTATATACTCTATTGCATACAAAGTTGGTAATCCTTCTCCTTACAAATTAAAGTGACAAAAAAAGGGTAATCTTAGACAACGCTGTCTTTCAAGAAGTAATTTCATGCACGAGAAGTCTGAATTATGCATTATAAGCATAAAGCATGGAAAATGTACGATAAAAACGAAATATTTATCACTCTTGAAAATTCGAATACCTAGAATTAATTATTGTCATTAGTTAATATAACGTAATATAATTAATTTAAAACTATTTGCAGAAGTGCCATAAATTAGAACACCCATCGAAGCATCTTTGGTAACCTAACAATTAATGCGTCGAAAAATTTATAATAAAAAAAAATTATAATTTATCAACATGAAGCATAAAAGATCACCCTAAATTTAATATAATTTAATACATTCGATTTATAAATTAATAATTTATAAATATAATGTTAAATATAGTATAATTTAATATAATCGATTAATTAAATTAGTTAATAATATCTACAGTTATCAATTTATTATAAATTGGAAGTTTTAATAATTATTTTAACCGTTTGTCACGGATTATTGGAAAAATCTTATCGAAAATTGTCAAACGGTACAATCGCAGTTGTTTCAATCGATGCTGAAAAATGCTAAGCGACGCAATCGCACTTGTTTCAATTTGTACTGAAAAGTGCTAAGCGACGCAATCGCACTTGTTTCGATTTACACCGAAAAATGCCAAGCGATACGATCACATTTTGTTCGATTCAAATTGATTCAGATGGCGCTGCGGTAGAAATCCTAACCTCATTTGTTGTCGCTTTTCGACATAATATCTGAATATTGTGATCACACTGCGTGGCGCTTAAACTATTTGATCTTTCATTTATTTATTTTCGAATTTATTTATCTCGAATTAAGGAAGTATTTCCTAGTAAACTTTTCCAGTGAACTACATAGTTTATCAATTGGTATAATTTTTAGTAGTATATTTAATACTATAGTTTACTATTTACTATTTAATCATTTAGTTTACTATTAATATTATTAATATTTATATTTAGTTTACTATTAATATTTAATATTTAGTTTACTATTTAATCATTTGAATACCAGATAAGATTGGGAAAATATTATTCCAAAATTTCGCGGGTTATTCTATATGATTATCCTTTATTCGTCGTAAGTATCTCTAAAAGCGAAATGGCGCTGCAGTAGCCCGTACATTCTGTAGCATTAGTACCTTTTGATAAATCTAAAATCTGAATAGCCTGACCATGACACTCAAACTGGTTAAATCTATCTGCTGAATACCAAATGACGTGTCGTAATCATATTGTTTGGATTAATGACTACACGTACTTACACGTGCAGTACAATACACACGTGGACTAATGGATCTGTTAATTGCTGTTGACTCACACACAGACGCTCAGTATACCTAAGTTGTTAGAGGGTCAGACGATCTTATAGAGAGTTGAGGATATTATTAAGAGATACTCACGAAAATTCCTAAACTTTCTTCGATTGGATAAAGTGTTCTTCCATTTAATGTTAGTTAAGTTTCAGTAAAGATATAGCTGAAGACAAATGGACAAAGTACATAAGGTTAAGAGAGTTGGAGGGAAAAAGTTGAAAATTGTACTTGAGAGAAAAATATTTGGGCAAAATAATCACTCGAAGAAATTGTCATTGGCTTGCTATAGTTCTTTTTATATTATATAAACTTGGCCAGTAAGGTACTTTCGAGTATATCTGTAAAAACAACGGAGATAATTAAAGTAATCAAAGTTATTGATCCACCCTGTATAATTAAAACTTCGAGATTTAATGGAAGGTCTTAAATCAATGTTATCGAAAATCGAGTAATTAATCAGTCACGTTGGCAAATAATGAGGGTAATAATTAAACAAAAGTTTTAAAGTGCAGATAAGTGTATTACAAATTAAATGGAAAATAAAAATAAAGGCACAGTAAGATAATCAATTATGTTAAAATGGATGAAAATAATGTTTTCCAATTTCAATATACGGTGACACGAGAATTTTCAATTTCAATTAATTAAGAGATGCATTAATTAATTATAATATTTATTTTTACTAAATTTACTGAATAAAAGCTTTAGTAAAAGCTGCACCAAATTTATGCTATTAACCAGTACAATGGTGTCATTAACATCTTATCTACGGGATCATAACGTTGGTTTGCTATAACAGTGTTCAATTTCACACCAAATGGCGTTATCCATAGATAAAATGTTAAATATACCTGTGGAAAGTCGAAGAAGCATAAGCAACACGTGTAACTGGAAATATCATAAGAAGAATCACATTTAGATGAAATATAGTTTCGACTGAAAAATTTCAATATCAGAACTGTATTACGAGTTGGTAAAATTTCAAGAGGTAAAGTTATTTTCAGCAACCAAACAAAAGTCAAACAACGCTACTAGACTAATTTACATGTGCCTCTTGTTCAGTCGCGGAACAAAGACAGGCCTGGATGACCTCGTTGCGGTCTTCCAATCCTAAGTGCCCAAATGACAAGACCATTCGGTTTTACTAGCATGCTGTATCGTTGTTGTGTATCATTACAAAATTTCCTGTTTATTGTTTCGACTGGTCCCAGGTACACGAAGCAATACGACCCTCGTTCAACAGAGTTAGGCGACGGCACTTGGAATTCGGCTAACAAAGGGCCTGCAGGGAGTCAGCAAAAGTTCGCATACGTGGTACAATCAAATCTCGGCAAGTTAATGGGCTATAAATGGATATATTCCAGAAGTGGTCATTTTCGATAGAGTCGCCAACGTGCGGGTGATCTTCATACACGTCACCTTGAGGGAAGGGGTTCCTCCATCACAGTCTTTGGAGAGGGAATTTTCCTTTCAACCGGTTAACCGGTTGAGTCCCAAGCAGCGCTTGAGGCTTTCGGAAGAACACGGTCGACAAACTCTGAACAGCGCGATAACGCTTGCCTTAAGCCCTTGGCTACTGTGGGCGCCTATATGCGCTTAGAAATTTTGCGTTTGGGACACGGAGGGCGCCCATAGGCGCTTAGAAATTTTGCGTTTGTGACACGGAGGGCGCCTATAGCCGCTCAGCGTAGTTTAGCTTTCTGACACGGAGGGCGCTTGTTTTCACAAAAATGACGCACATCGTAACTCAATTCCTGCCGTATGGTACGGCTGTTGCGTATCAAAATCTGCCGTAGTCAAGGGGTTAATGGAGTGCGAAGAAGTCCAAACGGCGCGATAGCGCTTATTTAATTTTATGTCGAAAAATCCCAATCGTCGCAATAGCGCTTGGGACTCAAACGGTTAAGATGACCGATTCGCGGACCAAGAAAGCAGGGTCTCTACAGACCCCGTCGCCGTTTTACGAGGGTTAAACAATCAAGGCATCATTAGCCCTTTAGCGAACCGCCGATTTTCCTCAGTGTGATCACTCGGAAAATCGTTCTTTCATCTTTCGACTTTAACATTTACGTCATTCGACCTAGAATCCTTCTTACGTCTTTTAGCTCTTATGTTGTTTGACTATCTAGCGTTCGACTATTTTCAAATTTGTGTGTCCGACTCAGTTGCAATCTAGCATTAGCAATAAAGACACATCTTAGCTCTAATTAAATATTGTATAGGGTTAAATTAAGATTTTTGTCAGTGTTGAAAATTTTCGTTATCTTATGTTTTGCTGGTATGAGAAGTTTAAGAGACATCGAATTTCATTTTAATTTCCCTATTTCTTACATACAGGATTGAACATCTAAATTATTTCTAGTAAATTACTGTCTAAATTATTATTAACTTTTTAATTTATTTAATAAAATATAATTAATTACTAATAAATTACTATTTAAATTATAAAAAGTTCTCTCAGGGCCATCTTGAAGGTCGTTTCAAGGTCTCTATCATTTCTTTGCATATTGACATCCAGTTTTTATGATACGATGTTATAATTAACTTCAAGATGAAGTGAATAATCTAAAGACTATGATCTTTAGATGAGCTTGAATATTAATTACATTTAATAATATTAATATCATTCTTCTCTAATTATTTTCATATACCTTCAATAGCAACGGAAATAATTTAGACGTTCAATTTAAATTGACACCGTGTATATTATACATCTTTTACATGTGTTATTATATTTTTGTATATGTCTATACATTATATTTTCTTATTTGCATATTTTAATACATCTTATTCAGAACAAATAAATAAACAAATAACAATTCAGAATAAATAAATAATTATAAATAAATAATAAAAGAAACAAAGAAATAAATATTTATAACAGGACATTAGATGATCCTCGTCATTAAAAATTTGCCTTAATTTCGCTGTAAAAGTGTCATAACTCTGAAACTTATCTAATTTCCCATGAATTTTAAGATTGTAATTGTCCCAAAAACGTTGCACTGTAACCGCACGAATTTGCGAGATTGAATCGTAAATATCAGTTAACCAAGTCGTAAAATAATCCCGATTATATCAGAACTATAAATTAAGTGTACCTCTCATAAATTCTAAATAGGTTACAATTCGTTTAACAAGTTACGATTTATTGCACCACTCTTTGTAATTGCACTGTATACTGGACACTGGATATTGCATTGCAATCAGTTCAGTGCGCAATTCGGTGAAAAATGTTTCTATTTATCTGTCTACGATAATTAATGTAATTGTCGTTATTGATTTTCACTTGCTATAAAAAGCACTCCAAAAATATAAGAAAGTTAACCCTTTGCACTGGACGATTTTTTGGCTAGAGAAGAGTAGAAATTCAAAGATTCTCTACTAAGAAACTGAAGACACTTTTTGAGAAGTAAATAAAGAATTGTGTAATAATAGAATTGTAGGATTATTTGACTTCGATACCTCGCACACTGTTACATTACATTAAATTTGATATATTAATTAATATCGATTTTCCAAATTTTATGAAATGGTGACTGAAACTCACCTTAGGGTTAATAATGAACCAACCCAAAGGGTTAATAATATTTGAATACAAAAATTTACCTGTATAATCTATAATAGAGAATATAGGAATGAAAAATATGCGTTCTACTGAACCAGCAATTTATTTGCCTTTCCACGTAGTCTTTTTCTACTGTCAAAAATGACAAAGATTAGAAAAATAGGCAATAAATGAATAAAAGTATTCAGTATAATTAGATATTATAATCAATATGACTCAAAAAAATATTCCTTATTACCGTTGATAATATTGAATACTAGTTATATTAATATTGTTATATTTTTATTATATATTATATTTGATTTTCTAAATTATTATATTATTTAAATTTCAAAGAGAATTTTACAGAATTGAAACATTTAATAAAACAGTTGATGAAACATAAGTATAGAAAAAATATCAAATACTTTAACAAATAAAATAATCAATGATAAAATGAAATAAATAAAGAAAAATAATGAATAAATCAGTTTTAAAAAAGTTATAGAGGAAATAAAATCCACAATTTTTCTCATCATTTCTCTTCTTTTCATACTTCTTTATTAGCAACTTCCTTTTCACCCTCTTTATATCTGTGGCTTTTCATTAATTATTATTACAGATTCATATAATTTAAAAAATTCATTACACCCAATCTACACAGGATACTAATTGTAAGCTTCCTCCTCCCAACTTTCATCAAAATTCATAGGAAAATTATCTCGAAAGGCTGGTTTAGCGAAATATCTTTCTGGCACTGAACGAAATCCCCTCAATTTGCGAATATTCGGGAGCGAGCTTCCATTGTTCAGTATTCTTACTAAACGCACGAGTATTTCAGTAATTAACTGCTTTTCATCGTAAGCAAATTATCCCAGTACGTAGTTTTCAAAACTTCATAAGCTACTTTATAATTAAATCGGGAATTTATCATTATTTAATGAGAAATATGAAATATTCGTGAAGACATCGAATATGCGTTCTCCTCGTTAGATATTGGAATTAATCCTTAATACATTTCCTGGTAATTTACCAGGAAATCTATACGAACACGTTACCGGATGGATTATTTACGTACGTATGAAGCTCATAATGGGATCGCGTAAATATCTTCGCTGTATTTGGAAACATTATTCATGAAAGTTGTAGGAAAGTTATGTTATGCAAAGGATTGAACACCATGACAGTAACAATCCTGGTATCAAAATTTGGCAAATTTTTAATGATTGATAAATCTTATGGAGTAAGATTACTCCAAAATTTCAAGTAATTAATAAAGCTTTTGGTATAATATTTTTTGGAGATTTTGAGTAATTGACAAAGCTTTTGGTGTACGTCTTTGACGCAATGTTTGTAGAAAATTTTGAGTAATTGAATGAAGCTTTTGTACTATTTTTGAAGTAATGTTTATGAAAAATTTCTAACGCAGTACTAGATTAACTTGTTAAATAATAATTAATAAAGCTTTTGATATAATATTTTTTGGAGATTTTGAGTAATTGATAAAGCTTTTGGTGTAAGTCTTTGATGCAATGTTTGTAGAAAATTTTGAGTAATTAATAAAGTATTTGTACTATTTTTGAAGTAATGTTTATGAAAAATTTCTAACGCAATACTAGATTGACTTGTTAAATAATTGGTAAATAACAATTATTATTAATTGTCAATAAATGTATACTCTCCTACAAAAGATAATAAGTATATTTGACAATATATCATAGAAATGTATACTATGAACATACATAGATTAATAAATTAGACTAATAATAAATAATACTAATAGTAATAGTGTTAATAGCAAATACTACTAATATTAGTAATATTAATAATAAATTGATAATAAATGAATATCATTGATAATAAATTTCACAGAGAATAAATTTACAATAATAATATATATTATGAATGTCCCTATATTAATAATTTATGCTAATAATAAATAATACTAATACTAATAGTATTAATAACAAATATTACTATTATTAATAATATTAAGAATAAATTGATAATAAATGAATATCATTGACAATAAATTTTTATATAATAAAATTTAGTTATTATACAAAAAAAGTAATTTTATTGTTTCTGAAATCAATGAATTTGTAGTAGAATCGGAAAATAAAAGAGATAAGAATTTTTCTTCCAGATCTCGAAAGATACTCTACTGAACTGTAGCAGGAATCGACATAGATGAAAATCTTTTTCATTATAACAGTTTCGACACTATATATAATTTTTATAATATATATTTACTTATATTAACTACTTTAATTTTGATTTTTTATTTATTTTTCATTTATCAATTTCTCTATTACAAGAAGCAATGTATTTGGAAGAAAAGTCATAAATTTATCGATATAAATTATTAATATAGTTTTCTATTTTATTATGTATGTCATATAATAAATAAATATAATTTGCATTCAAGTTACTATATAAAATAAAGATCAGATATAATCAGTATTATATTTTATAGTAATATATAATATTTAATCACAATGATATTTATTATAATAATATTATTACAATATTAGTATTTACCGTAATAATCAGATTATTATTATAATACTAATATCTATTATAATTACATAAGTAATATAATTTTAACAATGTACCTGTTGAAACGAATTGATTAATTCATCGAGCAATTACGAAATTTTAAGATTGATACTGAAAGTAAAGGAAGAAAAGAACAGGCATTAATGACACGATAAAAACGGTAATTAATTCCACGAAATATATTAAGTTTTAAGCTCTTGACTTAGGACGTTAAAAAACCCATGGACGTTGTCAGTAATAAATATCCTATTTAACGAATTATTAACGACTTCGTAGTCTTGAAAAAGATGAACATAAAAAGGAAGTAGCCTCAGTTTACTGTTTTCGAGTGACTAGGTCAGAATAGGGACCATCAGCTTCACAGATGAGGGTAGATTTATTTTCGCTTGTCTTGACGCGCGCTCTTCACAACTCCTCGATATTCGTGAAAGAAAGGACTTTTATAACAAGTGAAGATAGAAATAAAAAAAAAATCATGAAAAAATATAAATAGTTTACTGAGGAAAGCTAGAAACTTTACCTAACAGATTAATCGAACTTAATTGAGTACATAAATGATTTTCTTATTAATTGTAAATAAATAATAATATATTTTTCTATATTTCATTGCTTGCTGATTAATTATCTTCGATATTTAGTACCCATTAATTTTATTCAAAACCTAATCATTCATTGCATTTGTTGTATGCAGTACACAGACAATAAATGAAAAAGGAAAGTAGAGGACGAATACACAGGCACATAATAAGCGTTTTATTGTATTTGTATATGCTTTTAGAATAATGCAAACAGTTGGTTACCTAAATTCAATTTAACTTTTAGTCCTAAAGGAAACGAAAACCTCACATCCAAGTAAAGGAGAGTAGTTTAGAACTTGAAATAGTTCTTTACATCCTAACTATTATTCATCTGTACCTTAACAGAAACTTTTGAATATCTTTCTCGCACAATATATACCAAAAGAATCTTAACTTTAAAACCACTCTGTAACGTGTATCCAGATAACACTATAACAGACTATAACAATTAATATCATATCATGTTTTTACCTGTAGAAAAATCACTATTAATTTTGACAAACGAGCAACTACATGTCTTCAATAATCGCATAGATAGAATTATCTAAAATACTGCTAAAAAATATTTACTGTATTTAAAAATATATTTTACGTCTTTTACTAAAATACAAAAATTAAGAAATATTGAACGAACATAAAGCAATCACATAAATAAAAATCATATCAGATATAAAACAAAATCGAGAAAATAAAATACTTGAAATATTATATTTTACATTTTTCACTCGAATACAAAATAATAAAAAGTATAATATAATCATACGAATAAAAATCATAGATAAAAAATGAAATTCTTTTATGTTAATTTATTATTATTTATTAATTCTTGAAATTAATTTATTTCAATCATAAAGTTCCTATGGTATATATTATACTATTAAGAGGTATTAAAAACCATTTCTTAACCTACTTGTATCGCCAAGAGATCAGAAATTCGTAAAAATCCACGTCACCGAATTTCCTTTTCTTTATATCGACATCAAATACGAGAAAACGGATAAGAAAACACATGATGCTTGCCATTCAATTCATCTTCAATAAGAAATAGCGATTTGGGAAATCCTGCTTTGCACTTTGAGTCTCCTCACTGTAACAATACACAATGAAGGAAGTTTATGCAATCTTAATGCAACGAAAAATATTTTCAAGATGGCCGACGTGTAGTTGGAGGTTAAGGTGAATCTCTATGTCGAGCTATCCTTGACTCTATGAGGATACATCCGCTTCCGTAGCAGTGGTCAGACGGAATGGACGGGTATATCCGTTCCTGATGCAAATGGGTCAGCCATTCGAACAATAAGAGGGTGGAAAATGCACGAACCACGATCACACTACTTTAGCTTCATCCACCTAAGGCTTAGATCCTAAGCGTTCCCTCCATCTCCCTATTTCTCTGTCCCCATGACCCAGAGCTATCACGAGTCTGTTCTAGATTTTGAAATAAATTGGTTCAATGGTTTGATTTAAAATGAGAACAATTAAGTTTTGAATTTGAAATTCTTTGATGACACGTACAATTTTTGAAGTATTGGTCATTATTGTTGATGATAATGATGTATTCCTTATTATTAGATACATGTACATTCTACGAGCATGTGCAAATTCCTGATCTTTATAAACGAGCAGTATAGATACTGTATAGACTTTTCCAAACATAGAACATTCATCATTTATACACAAATATTCTTAACACGTTAAATGCCATGCCAGTCACCAAGAACCGGTGCTACACTTTCCATTTGGGCCCAGCCGGTCCTCAGGAACCGGCCCAAACTAGGACCAAAAGGTGTTAATTTTTGGTGTTAAATTCTTCGCCATCTTTGGACCTAACATTTGGGAATTCCTGCTATAACAATTGATACAATATCTCCGAGTTCTATAAACACTTCGTCCGCCGCCGGTGGCCAACTTGACAGCCGAGTCTGGGCCTGAACGGAATGGCAAGCAAAACGGACTGGGCACATAACGTGTTAAACAATGTAATTCGAGAATTAAAATATATATTTAGAGCCATGAAAACATTCATTAACTCTTTTACGAATGAGCGTTTAGGCAATCTTAAGACGATTTGCCATTTAACTCACTAGCGCCACCACAGCTCATATCTCCAACAAATGTCTAATGTAAATTTCATTGTTGAAGTTATTTTTTAACTTTACAAACATGATCGCATTATTTTCACAAATTTTTCGATCATATATGTACTCGTGAAAGATACATAGAATCTACTTGACAGATTTGAAATGAATTAGTTTAAAATTATATTGCAATCGTGAACAGTGGCAGTCAATGCCAGGCAACCGTCACAAAAATGTAATCTACCAATGCTATGGTGCGAAAACTCCAATCAACAGTGTTGATACGATAAATATAGTGTGCCAAATAAATATACGATGACTATCTTCAAACTTTCCACAAACATGTACCCCTATATGACTGACAGATGAAACACTCTCTGTGGACCGTGAATTTATACATCTATGCAATATTGATGTCACGTTATTAGTTTAGTTTCGATGTTATTAACACTAGAACTGTCAAATAAATCAATACGACTGGTTTCAGAGTTTCTGTTTTTAAAAATGTTGGAGATGTACAACTTCTTTTAGTAAAATTAATGTTGACTTTTATTTTAAAGTAGAAACTAATTTTATTATTATATCCGTCATACCATTTTAATTATTGTTATGTATGTAAAGTAATTCTCGTGTCAGAGAACAAATATTTTATTTAATTTTTTAATATTATTTTAAAATTGTTCAGTGCGTAAAATTTCATACAAAAATCATACATTCTTTTATGACACAAACAATTTTTCAAAATATTGAACTATTTTAAAAAATATAATAAAAGTAATATAAAAATAAAATAAAAATCTTTTTATTCATTTATTTAATTCTTTTCATCCCCCAAATATGAACAATTTCCAATAAAAATAGGAAAAGAGATACCTAACAAATATTTTTCTGAAAAAGATATCCTCGTTGAATTTTATCAAAATTTCATCAAAGTAATTACTAACATTTATGAAACTTCCCTCGTTCATTAAACCACCTATACCATTAATTAAACCATGCGCTTACTAAATTAATTAGTTCCAGAAAATATAACATATAATAGAATTTTATTTTGAATATAAGAAGTTAGGTATGAATCAAGTATTTTGGCACCAAAATTTAAAAGATTTCAAAAAGTGGACCTATGAACGATTCACCCATAACGCTCGTGTCTTCCAGTCCTACACGTCCGAATATTTTCCTCGATTTCCATAAACGATACATTTATTTATTTTATTTAATATCCTATTGATTCTATATCTGTCGTCGAAATTTTTTTAAAATTTTACTTTACACTTTTCTAAAATTGTATATATATTATTTTTGAAAATTTAAGTCCAATGTACATTTTTCATTTGTTTAAATTTCTGGAAAGCATCCGAATACTTTCGTGAACAACTGTATGTTAAAAACTATGTATACGTGGTAAAAATACATTCCCTACATCGTAAAAATAATATAGTAAAGCTTTCAAGACACTTTAACGCAATGATCGTGACACATGAAAGCACATAATATAGTAACGTGCTTCGAAAGCCTGATCGACTGCAAGTTCTATGAAGTCCAATCATTTCTAAATTGCAAGTGATTTTGCAATTTTTCTGTCGTCATTTGAAACTTATTGCATAATGTATCCTCTTGTGTTTATAATGAATGTGGTATATGAAATTTCGGATATATTACACTTCCTTGATTAAAATTTGTATTTGTATTTTAATCCAGCATTATTTTATCACTTCATACAGAATATCTCAGTAATTGTAATTAAAGCTTGATTGGAAAATTTTGAATGGGGATTAAATCGGTCAAAATAATTAACGACTAATTCCTATAAATAAAAATTAATTATTAATTCCTTCGATAAAAATTATATTCACAAATTGGTAAATGTAATTTATCCAGAAATTTCATTTGAAAGTTAACGATTAATGCAAAAAATAAAAAAATACGTAATTATTAAAATATTATTTAAAATTATTTTATTAAAAACTTATTGATATTGCTTCTATTCTAAAATTTGGTAAATAATATTGTATATTTATAATTTTGTAAACAATAAATTAAAACAATTTTGTACATATATTAGTATGACTAAATATTTTATAATGAACTAAAAATAATTAAAGAATTAAATTACTTTTGTATACAAATTTTTAAAAATTATGATTCAAAATCAAACGAAATATAAAGAAAGACTGATTATTTATAGAGAAAAGTATAGCGTAAAATTATATTTAAGTGAACAATTACTATTTCAATAGTATATTTGCATACAATCTTTAAAAATTGTTTAGTTATTAAACTTCATAATCTAGAATACAAATCTACCTATAATAATGCAATATAAATTAATCTGATTATTAAAAAAATTTAATTCATTCGAAATATTGTAAAAAAAATTATTGTAAAGAAAAATTTATCTGTATATAATAATAAATGCAAAAATCAAAAATTGATATATTATCTGCTACAGAAAAATATCCACGATCTGTGTAAAAAATATGGTAATTATTAAAAATACTTTATAACTGACAAAACCTTCATAGTATTATTTTATAACGCGATATGTATGACGTTTATTATACGTTTATTACATACACTGTTTCACTTTCAAACTTTATAGGTACACTTCCTAAAAAATATTGGTTTCATTCATACCCTTTTTTCTCGTTAAGAGGAACTGATTTTATGAATCATAATAGCAGTAAATTGAACTTATAGTGCTGTGTAAAGGTCTTGACCATCGATATTATAATACAAGTTTTTACTGATAAAGGTAGTACTTATAGAACTTTAAATACAATTTATTTATTTTATTTTAATAAAAATGTATTAGAAATATTAAAAATGTTTGCACTGTATTTGAAAAATATTAAAAATATTAAATACCACATTATTCGATATTAAAGTGTTAAATATTAGATTTTTAAATTATTGAATTATTAAATTAATATATTGGCAGCATCAATTCTCATTATCTTATTTTTAAAAATTTAAACAGTTTTGCATTTCTTGGTTACATGTTCCTCTTCTTTTCTTTCCTCATTACAAATTAAAAGTCATATCCAACGTCTGTGTTCTCAGAATTTTTATTTGCTTTCCATATTTTTCGTCCCCAATATTTATTTAATTGCTTCATTACAAATATTTTATTATTTAAATCTATTTCTATACATTTTCTCATATATAAAGTCACTTGATAATATCACAGCTCAAAGTATTAGTCTTGACTTCAGCTATTAAATTATAATGATACATATTAAGTATCATAAAACCTAAAAAGAATATGAGGAAAATGTTTGATAATAATATATGCCTCTCAGAAATAAATAACATTTTCCTATGATATTTTTTCTTATCATAAAATGCAAGTGAGATATTTTACTTAGATACCTCAACTCAGTCTCTACTCATTGTCAGATAGGATCGGAGCTTTGACACTACACAAGATTGGGTACAATTTCCTCTCGACACAATCTGATATATAGCTTCGTACCTATATAACCTAATTAAACATTTCTGCCCAAGACTACCTCCATATCTTCCAGAATCAAGGCGCAAAGTTTAGAAAAATATTTTCACCTGGAAAAGGCTTAAACTTTGGTTATTAAACGACTTATCGCATTCTCGATTTGACAAAAGATACCTTTTGCTGAGTTTGGTTCGTATAATTCGTTTTAAACCCCCACGCTGAAACTTCTTAATAGCCGAATTAATGAGTATTCCACAACGCTAGAATAACAGATTACGTGGTTCACCACCTATAAAGCTTCCAATAATCCTGTGACACAAATTTATTCCGGATAAATTCTTTAGCTCCCGCTCATATCTGTACATTGTACCATTACAGTGCAATTTTACCATAGAAATAAATCAAAAGTCTCGACGGTAACAAATTTTCGATTATGAAAGCGAAAATTTGATCTGAACGTGTTGCAATGAAAACTACCCTTTAGGTTCCTTCGCCCAAGGCCTTTGAAGATGGCAACACATTCATCTGAAAACACGCTATATAGTCTACTTTGATTGTCTGTTTAGTGTGTTTTCTGTGTGTTTAGTGAAAAAATCTGAGAAGAGTGTTTTGTGTCGATAGTATAATTAAAGTATGGAGTATAGTAAGAAAAAAAAATAAATTATATTTTATTTAAAATAATTTTGAATTTTATATAAAATTGAATCTGTCTAACGTGTCATTCGGTAAATATAACAGAATACTTATTGGAAATAAGTTTTGTGTGTAGAGATAGAATGAAAGAATCGATTACTCGAGATTAGAGTGTGAAGAAAGAATGTATTGCTGCCCAGGGCTTCGGGTGGTCATGAATGTGCCTTGGGATAGCTGTCCATAATAATAGTTTATCTGAATGAAACGAAAGATAACGTAAAATGGAAAAGGAATTTTTATGTAAAATGCTAAGTCAGAATCCTTTTGTTATATTATATTGTATTCACTCGTTTAATTAATAGCTATTTTAATATTTTATTCTGGCAATTTACTGTTATAAACTAATTATAATTTACTATTGCAAACTTAGTTTCATAAGTATAAATTAATTTATAATTAGTTTCAGTTTCGGTTGATGTTTAATTGTGTTTTAAATCCACCTTCCTATTGTTCAGAGATAATATAGTAAAGATTACCTATATTATGAGGTATATTATGGGTATAGCTATGATCTTAATATTCAAGATACTCAATTTTTATATTTCTATAATTATTCAATTATTGCATATTTATATATAATTATTATTCAACAAATAAAATTGATTAAAAATGAAGATACTTAATTTTTATAATTCTATATTACATTTTAATTATTCTATACTATGTATCATAAATTTATTTTCTATGAATTTGTATTCTATATTATAATTCTATACTATAAATTGTATTTAAAATATAATGTTATTTTTGACTTCTCAGAGTCAACTTTGATTATTGCATATCTATATATAATTATTATTCAACAAATAAAATTGATTAAAAATGAAGATACTTAATTTTTATAATTCTATACTATATTTTAGTTATTCTATACTATGTATCATACATTTATTTTCTATGAATTTGTATTCTATATTATATTTCTATACTATAAATTATTTTACTGTATTTATAACACTGTAATAATATTTATAATACTGATTACTGTATTTATAATATAATGTTATTTTTGACTTCTCAGAGTGAATTTTGATTATTGCATATCTATAATATAATTATTATTCAACAAATATAATTTATTAAAAATGAAGATACTTAATTTATATAATTCTATATTATATTTTAATTATTCCACACTATGTATCATAAATTTATTTTCCATGAATTTGTATTCTATATTATAATTCTATACTATAAATTGTATTTATAATATAATGTTATTTTTGACTAGTCAGAGTCAAATTTGAATGGAGTACACTTTGTATACGAATAAGATATTAATTTTATATTATTTGTAACATATGAAAAGCAAATTTGTTTGTTACTTACACACACGAAGAATCGAACAATATTTCCAGATAAATTATATACATGTATAAACTCAAAATGGAATTTTATTTTAATTCGGAGCAGTGACACTTGTCGGTCTCCCAACTGACAATGGGTCGTGTTTTAAAGTTACGTTCAATATTTTATCCCCATAAAAAGAGAAGAATAGTGTTCCTCGCTTCCAGAAGAGGCGCCAGACAGGATGTTGTTGCCCGAAGCGATTCCGGTGAACAGAAAACGTTTTGACGAAGCAATTCGTGTCAACATACAGAAACTTTTCCCAACATATCACACAACGAATGAAAAATGTCGAACAAAAGAAAGTGCCAGTGAAACCTCAGAAACTCAAAAAGGTTAGTAAATCGAGTAAAATATGTGTATTTATATAATACTATGAAAAAGAACAAATAAGAACGAGAATTGTAAGCAATAATTGTAAGCAATTTACATTGCAATAAACTATGACAATATTGTGGAATTGAATGCATGAATGTGAATAAATATGATCAAACGACAATGCTAGTGTTCATGTGTAATGTTCGTTCATGTATAATAATGTTGGTATTTGTTTCGTGTGCAAGAGGACAATGTTATGGTTGGAATGTTCTGTGATAGTTATGGGAAGGCATCAGTTGTGTAGAACGAGTGAGAGAGAGAGAGTACACCTAGAGTTGAGAGTACTTAGTGCAAGAGAGAGAAAACACAGTCTAGATTAACCATAATTATTAACTTCATAGCCTATTTTATAAACAATTTTAATTAAACAAATATTTCCAACGAAATTGACTTTTTTCAATTAAAAATGTCTACTCCTATACTTTAATTTATTCCATTTACCCTTCTTCATTTCTCTTAATTTTATTTCACTATACTAAAACTGAATCAACTAACTGTATTCCTGTATTTACTTGTAAATTATTTGTCATATGAAAAAGTATTCCAAATCACAGTTATTCGATATCAAGAAAAGCAGACAATGCAATACTCACTATTTGCCATTTCACAATTTTATTTAACCAAAAACCGCTATCTTTAATTTTCAAACACTCTGTATAATAGACGTATACGTGGAGTACAAATATACTTACTTAGGACTACAAAAACTTGGCTTATCCTAAATTTTAAGGTCGTGGAGGAACGGTAATAAAGTCGAGCAGAAGTTAATCGATTAATCTTCAGTTTCGGTATCGGAAAGCTGAGGTTCATTCAATGCGAAGAAAAAACCAAGGACCAAGACTCTAAAACGATACCCCATCGCCTGGAACGAGTTAGCTATTCGCGATAAGAAAGGTAGAAAAGGCGCCCCGATATCGACAGAGGTTTTTTAGCCTTCGACATTGTCCGTGCGACGTTCGCGTCAAGTTTCCAGTTCAATAATACTGATACTTTTTTGACGAAACCCGTATTTCTTTCTACTCTGAATCCGTTGATAGCGGGGAATCCCTGTACTCCCACGCAGCGCGCTTTCCACTACATAAGACCGCTGCGCATGCGCGTCTGACAGCGGTGCATTGGTTTCATAGAGAAATAGGAGCATGGATATTGTAGGACTAGACGAGGTGAATGTGTATACTTATATTAATAAATATTTATACGTGGTTAGAATTGATATCGATATCCTGACAACACTGTAATGGTACTTAACCCATTAGCTACCACGATCCCCATTTGGGGATTTTGGAATTTTACGTACACCACTCGGTGCCAAAAATATATTTGATACGCCCGACAGTTTAGTTTTATTCTATATATATCAGTCAATATTGTATGTAGCAAAAAGTGTGTATTCTGTGCTCCGTTTCTATACAACAAGCGAACAAATTTGAAATTCGCGTGCAAGTTGAACGGAACAGAATTGTCATATTTGAAGCATTATATTTTTGGTTCGGTTTTTATATTATAATGAAATACCGTGCATAAATATGTAATTTAGAGGTTATAGTAACGATTTGTTACTTACTCAGTCTTCTGTTTTTTATTGAAATGATTTTACTGATCATTTTATAACGATGCCCATTTTGGGACTTTTTCAAAAATATCAAATATTTTCAAAACAAAACATAATTTGAATATAACTATACTGTTACACAACCCTTTGTGCATATATATAACTTATCCGGCCAAAAATTTCCAAAAAAGAAATTTGGCAGTTAATGGGTTAATTTTACCATTTATAACAAAATAATTTTATATTATTTCTCCAATAATTAATAATTGAAGGTAATGTTACGTGGTCTTGTAGACTGAGGCTATACTAAAGAATAAACTATAAAAATACGGTAACCAAGAAGAAAAATATCGAGAAATAATCTTCCTTTAAAAAGCTTTTCAATTGGAATTTAATCCGATTATAAAGCAAGACATTCCAATTAACTATAATTTGTTACATTAATTATTCGGCAACTCCATTGAGGTAATCAATATGAGAAAACCAAAATTGTTGATTATGTCATAAATCAACTAGAAGTTAAATAACTTTCAAACATGGATGTCGAACACTTTTTGAATATGAATGTTTTTTATGTGAGAAAATTTATACTTAATATGGAAAATAATGTATATTAGTCATATTACTGATATAATACTTCATCGTGTAGAACATGTTACAAGCAATTTATCATAACTGAATTCTTGGAATACAAATTTTTGACTGAGAGGCAAGTAATATTTGAAATAACGTCAGTTTGATTAGAATTCTTTATTAAGCATTATGAGAGTACTTTATGCACGTGCCTAAGTTAAGGAGAGTACAAAATAGCCTAGGTTTATGGTGGTCTTGAGAAAGTTCGGGACGTGTTCCACAAAAGCTTTGATCACTCGAGCAATCGTTGAAGACGAGGTCACCATCAACCTAAACTCACCCCCTCGATAGTTGACAGGAGTAATGTCAGTCAACGTCAAACCAAAGAAAGGGCGAATAGTATACCGGTAAAAGCACAAACGAGTAAAAGAGATTAAGGGTCTGAGAATCAGTATTCGTCCATTGAGAAGTTAGATATAGACGAACGTGTTTTCATTGGCTATACTAATCATAAAACAGAAATTTTCAATTTTTCTCATGTATATGGTACATACACACTAATTAGTAAAATTCTGTTTCACATAGAAAAAATATACTATATCAGTGGTTATAAAGAAAACCAACGCATGTCACGGATTTTTATTTTCGAAATTTTGTCGTTTAAAATTTTTGAAAAGCAGCTCTCATTAAAATTCGATTAAATTAGATACTTTTCAGAATTTATTTTTATTCACTTTGTTTTGATAAATATATAACAGTATATACCTAAATCGCATGTTTTGCAACGTACTTATTGGATAAAGAATTTTTTGAAACTGTGACGTTTCAAATCGATAACCAAGTGAAACTTTCAGATAAGAGAGATCACTAAATAGACACAAGAATGTCGACGACAAAATTGGCATTAGATGAATATATCTTATTTTTAAATAGTAGATTTTCATAACCCTTCTTTAATTTTAATAAAGAATTAATTAAATGGATTATCCAGATTTATTTTAATATGATTTTGGAAAAATGAAAAAAATTAGTAATCTGCCTTATAGTTATTCTATTATTTAGGCATATTTTGAGCTATAGCATCTATCTCATTTCAATTGTACAGCATGAATTATAGCCCATCTATGTATGCTTTTCACGAACAAGGAGCAGAACATATTTGCACGAAAGGATTCGTGTATGTCATGGAAAATTAAACGCACTGCCAAAGTCGAGTTTGAGCGATAAATCGTATAGGTGTGTATCGTGTAACCTATCGTGTTACGAGAGTTACGTACATATATTAGCCTGTCCGGAAATAAATTACGCTTTTTAGGAATGATGTACAAGAGTGTATAGGTAGCTTCGGTTAAAATGAACTTATTTAATGGAAATACAGATTATTACAATTTATACAACTTTTCCAATGAGATATAATCCGATTTATTCTGTCGGTACGAAAATATGAGAGGTTAGGTTTGATCAATTTCTTAGGAGCATTTAAAGCAATGGCCATATTGGATAAGATGATTTAATGCGAAAAGATAACCAATGTTATATCATATATTTAGTATCCATAAATAAATGTAGAAATAAAATATATATGTCATGTATACGATTTTATATATGAAATATTACTGGCAGATTTAGAATACCTTTGAGTGAGTTATAATTAAAAAGAAAGTAAAGAAATTTATTCATATTCAAATTTATTTAACCTTCAATATATAACTTTAAGAATTTATATATCCGTTTAAAAATTAATATTATATTGAAAAAATAATATTCAAAGTGATGTTACAATAATACAAAATTAACACACATTATTTAAAATATTAAATTTAGAATAAATAATAAATAAATAAATAAATTTATTTATTATTTAAATAATAATTAAATAAATTTAGAATAGATAAGGATTCGAACAGGATTAATTCCTGACGTAACATAACCCTATATCATACCTCACGCCTAACATACCATAACCTCAAAAGTCATAAAACAAGAATTTACTTAAATAGCTATCGAAATAGATAAGAATAGATAAGTAAAGAACAAATAGGGAAGTTTTCCTATTATATGAACTTTCTCAATGTATTCTTATAAAACCACAATAAAATTAAAAACACAAGAGAATTATATAATTTGTTTGGAAACAATTTAAAAGCAGTCCTGAGAATTTCAACATAATACACTGGAAATTGCAAACTAAGCATATAATTTCATCGATAGTTGCATAACATCGGATTTTCTTCTCGTAACATTGATATGCTGGTGACATGGGATTCGTTTAGTAACAGTTGGAATGCAATTCTATACGTTGATCGGAAACAATGCTTGGATTTATCCATTGTTCTCATTTACCATGAACAGAACTCTTCTTTTACTTCTAAATACATAGGGTGTGCCATCTAAGATTGGAATAAAATATCTTCTCTTCTAGGAATAAAGTAAAATATGTAAGAAAAGAAATTTAAAGAATCAACAAAGATCCAATATAATCTCTAAATCATATTTTCAAGATTTCGACGTCATTCAAATTTTTTGAGAGTATAATAACGAATTTTCATTAAAATAACAGGGAAAAAGATTAATTCCGACATGAATTTTAAGTATGTTTTAATTTTACATATTTTTTAGGAGACTCTGGAAGTATTTTATTTCTAGGGATACCAAGAATTCTAGGGATTATATTTTATTCTAACGAACATTTTCATGTCTTAATATAATCCAAAATTTGCACATTTTCGAAAAAAACAGATGAAAAAACGGAAGAAAAGGAGAATAAAACTTTATATATATTTCAAAAATAGCAAAGCTGTTAATGTAGAAGAGTAACACGTATAAAATCACGTCGGAAATAATATTTTTCAATTTTACTTATCCGAAAATTAAATACGTAGATATTCGTGTCGATTATGACGTTTAAAATGCGTCATTTCCTTCGAATAGCCAAGTACATCAAAAACAGCTGTACGCGAAGTGTCCATAACTTACACAGGATAGTTCGGCGTTTGAAGTTTCTCTACAAAAAAGGAATCGATAAAACATAGTTCGGAAATGACTTCCTTGGCGTTTTGGCAAAGGAGCACTGTACGCCCGATTCTTTTCTTCTGATTTTAAGATAAATTTTCCAATGGGTGCACTCTTACAAACCTATATTTATATTCTATATCATTGACAATCGATTAAAAAATTTTTTTATCAAATATTTTTACAATTTTTCTTTTTTCATAAAATATTGTTATATAAAATGGACACGTAAATATTTCATTTTGCAGAAACAGAGAAATTTTTATTTTTTGTTTTCTTAGGTTAATTACTATGATTATTATATACCAGTTGTCAACAGAGTTTTAAAACTTTTGAGAAAGGTATGTTTATTTTGAAATTTTGGTACTTGCAATTTTTGAATTTTTTAAATTATTTTCTTAATTATGGTTGTTCAATTTAGTTTGAAATTTGCAACAAGAACATTTAGTTTTAATATTATGATATGTTAATAAAATACTATAAAATGGTTACGAGTAGATGAAATAAAATTGAGGAACACAGAGATATAATATGAGTATATAATTCTCGAGTCACGTGGTATACGGGCGTTATTGAGTATCGCCAACTGACGAGTCGTAAATTCGTCAGACGGGTCCAAGTGGACGCCCCTTATGCTACTATGTCTAGTAATAGAGACCAGAAGGAATGATTGAAGTCCAGTGATAAATTGAAGTTCAGTGATAAATCAAGAGTCTTCGATAAATCATGGTTTGATCAAACTTTATTGTTACAAAGCTTCATATATGTCAATTCTTTTTTAAATCTGTTCTGAATCTATACATATGTATGCATATTTAAAATATACGAATCTTTCGATACAATACTCTCAAAATACTAAAAGTATTTTTTGTATACTAATAAAAAAGAATTTTCCATGGAAAAAATAAAAACATAAAAATTTAAGTAACTTATAATATATATATATATATATATGTTTACCATAGTAGAAGAATTAACATAAATATAGTATGTAATATAGTATATGATATCATGTATAATATAATATATATTAATTTCTTATACTTCAATGACACCATCATGAAAACATTATACAATCTGTAATATTCTGTATGTGTATTTTATTTTTATCAATAAGAATGAAAAAATGAATAAGGCTACTATATAAAAAACGAAATTCATAAATATTTTATATCATTTTTCTCGATGGAATAAAATTTTTAATCTCTAAAACTTCCCCATTGCAACAGCATATACTGAAATATGTGCCTGTGATTATGAAAGTGGTCTAAGTTACTTATATTTGCTTCTGAAATATTAAAAGCCTTAATATTCGGCCTTTAAATATGTCATAAATTATAAAATTAATTGCCATAAAGCTACAAACTCAATCTAACGATTCAATTCTCCACTGTTTTATAGAAAATAAATATATTTTATGGTAATATAAATGAATGCAATACGAAATAAATAATAAAATCGTTCCTCTTAAGTCGATGACTTAGACCACTTTCATAATTATAGGCACATATATGCTATGGGAATTAAAGAACTCTCAAAATGCACATGATTATTATAACATCAGTTATCATTATAGGCTATTGATATCTAACAAAAATTTAATATTATTTTTCAAAAATATACCTCCAGACACTGAAGATGTATTTTATATATATATATATATGTACATATATATATATATGTATATATATGATTAAAAAATATGGAGTACACTTTTAACAATTAATATACTCGAAGAAAAATTAAAAATTTTATTTACTAAAATAGATGACCCAAGTCTAAAGCCACTCTGTCAGATTAAGTAAGAATATTGTATATCGTCACTAGATTGTTCTTGATTAACGACGATTAGTGTACGAACTGCTCTTTGAGGAAATTATGGTTAGCTTCAAATAGTAAGTGGACAGTAAAAGTTATCTAGATACTGTATGTCTTGATGCCTAGTGCTACCAGGTCTAGCTTTTATAAGGACCCTGGCTAGGGCTACGTATTTTGCTATTGGACGGTGTGAATAATGGAGTTTCCGAATTTGAAGTGCAAGGGTAGGGATTACAAACGATTTTTCGGAAAAACGAACTAAATTATTGCCCCATACTCCAGGTACTTGGCATATATTGAAGGATAGGTTTGAGTGTATTGGCTAAAATAGCGCTGTCTACTTCTTGATAAAATACAATAAGCTTAGACGTAGATTGACGGCTATGAAACAAGGCTATGGAACGCTATGGGCACGTTCGACTTTGACTACTTACTGCCATACTGACACACTATTAGCAACTTCCTAAAGACTCTTGGAGACCGTAAAGGACTGGAGACTGTAGACTGTTCATGACTGACGACTGGAGCTGCCCGCGCCCTTGCACCCTTATTTAAAGCATTCATCCTGTCCTTTTCCATACCCAGGCTTTCCTTTGCAATCATGCCCCTTTCCCACGTAACCTCGGTGGGCCAGGTACTTCAACCACTCTGGACGAATCCCTAAACTTTCAGTCGACTCTACCATAAACATTCTTCGCAGTCAAACCTCTTGCACACGGTCACTTTCATTCTAAATGTAAGTCCAAACACACTTGACATTCTTTCAGGGCTGCACTTATTCCAATCCCACATATGTGGTGGTCAAGCGTGAATATGCCATCGTGTTTTACCTGGGGTACAGGGTCGACAATATGGTATTTTCTAATACGAGTAATAATACCGCCGAATCGGTATTTCAAGGATTAACAAATATTTTAATATTGAACTTTGTCGTGTTGCATTAACTGCTGAGATATTAATGCTTCCGCTTATATAGGATCACGTGTCGCAAAATGGCGTTGCGTTTCGATGACACTAGTTTTTAACACAGTCCTCCTCAATTACAGAGACACTCTGTATACCGATAAAGAAACAAAACAGGGATTTTAAAACCAAACAAGAGTCAACAAAGCTTACATGTTCAAGTATTTACACTTGATAGAACACTAAAGATTAATAGAATAGTAAATACTGTTAGAGAATGGATAGACTAAGGATAATTGATGAAAACCTGAACAAGGTAAAGATCCGAAGTCTCAGTTAGATCGAGTGAAATGTACCTTTGCTTTCATCCTGTCTCTATTGGAAACCGTAGAATGCTACATGCAACTACAGAGTACCGCTGTATCAATCAGTGGCGCCGCTACGATGCTGTGGCGCTGTAATGAAAGGAAGGAAACACAAAGAGAGGTGGAAGGATAATGGAAAAGAAAGGTTAGCTGCGTTTCACCTGGACTCCGCCAGAGGGCTCATTAGTATGGCTTCCTGGCAGACTCTTAAATGCGAAATACTGGAGATTCCCTACGCAGAGAACGCGTTTGTCTAAACACGATGATCAAACACTCATCAGAATTATCGATAGTTTGATTTTCTGGGTGTAATAGAACAATGCTCTGATTTAGGACTTTGCTATACTTCTTACACGAACTATAATTACATCAATGTATATTATTCTAATAGTACCTATATCTACATGTACTTCATTTTGATAGGTTAGGTTATTTATGAATTATTGATGGGTATTTGTTTTTATGAAACTATTTACTATATCCTTCTGAACTCGCTAATAATAAGTAACACACCATGGAAACTCGGTCTAAGAAACTGTACCTTATCAGAATAGTGATCAGCAACTAAATGTTTAGATACAGTGCTGGACAAAAGTATTGGCACAGCACGGTTGTTGTGGTACAAGTTCTTATAACTACTAAACAAATTGATTTGGAGGAAAAACTTTTTGACATATTCATTTATTATATATTCTAGTTTATTACATAATAAAAGCAATAATTTAAATATATTGATTATTGATAATTATTTGAATTTTAAAATGTTCTAGCCAATGACGAAGTAGAACCAAAAAAATATTTTAGTTTATTACATAGTAAAAGCAATAATTTAAATACATTGATTATTGATAATTATTTGAATTTTAAAATGTTCTAGCCAATGACGAAGTAGAACCAAAAACATTGCTTATCAGGAGACAAGGAAGACTCAATCAACGATCGTAAGGCTAATATTTACTGTTCATAAGAAAAGTAAAATATTTTATTAGATTCTGTACAAGAAATAATATACAATCTTCGTTCTTTTAAATAGTGTTGTTGTAGATGGCGCTACTTACGTGGCTTTGCTACTAACCTACAAGATAAAGTGTTTTCAAGGAAGGATCAGCAAATCCAATGTGAATTCCTTCTTTAAAATAAGAGAAAATTCTCTAGAATTGGGGGAATTCGCTTTACTGGCGGGTAAAGCTCTCGCAATATTACCTAAAAGGATATTATCTTGTTTCTCGTTTCACGTCTAGATCACATTTCGAAACTCCTTACTGCATATCCGTAATTATCCAGTGGATATTGGATCATTTGCCTAAAGCTTAAGGCTAATAACGTCCCCATGGAGTCATTCCACACTTTATTTCCCAAAAACTGTAGTTCGATCTTTCAAATAAATATAAACGTTTAAAAGACTAGCAATCAGATCTCGATGAACATTGGACTTGAATAATTATTTAAATATCCGGCAAAATATTTCTGAAATTCAATTATACTTAAACGCAAATGGGTCTCTTTCATGCCCAGCTGCATTTGGCTCAACTTCGTGATTTCATTAAAAGTCCAATTCGTAAAACACTCGTATTGATCCGATCTAAAGGCACCATTTGTGATAATTAGCATTTTATTTGAAATGTAATGGGAAGCTTGTCAGATCTTGAACTACTTTTGTAGCAGTTCTGTCTTAAACTGCTTTCTACGGTAACTATTTTACATATTTTATATTTCTATGCATTTCCACTGCAAATTAATTCGACAGGAAAATATTTAAAACAGGGAAATCAGAGTTCAAATTATAGAAGCTTCGTAAAACTTCGATCCAACAAATATAATTCTAATGAAGGTATTAAAATAAAGTACAAATTTCTATATGTGAAAAATGATTGCAACAAAATAATAGTAATGACCCAGAACCCTCCAAAGAAAAAACGAGCATTTTTGACAATTTTCAAATTTTTATTTTCATTGCAGTATTATGGTAGCGATATACCGAAATTCAATTTGAATTTCAAATTTGATTCCTTTTTTCCAAGTATTAAACACACAACTATGGAAAAATCGGAGATAATATCACTAAAAATAAGCTCATATAGCATTATATATTAAAGAATTTTATACAATTACTGCTGCTTACTTTTTATTAAATTAGTTCATGAATTTGAGATTAGGTCACGAAATTTTTATTCTAATAATACTTATCAACACATATTAGATTAGATCATAAAACTTAAAAACTCGAATTTTAAATAACATCCATTGTAAAAGAAAATTTACACTTTTTGGTGCACATAAGTCAATGTATTGATAATTTCAAATAAATAAAGTGCCATTTTTTATATAAATTGCAATCTGTCTTTTCCATCACTTTTATGCGGCACAGAATTAGCCGTTGGCAGTATTCTTTGACTGAAAAAAAATGCTTGTCAAAGAATGCCCTACATTTGAGCCTTTTTTTGGTTAGAATGGTTAGAATGTCTTGCATGATTTATAAAACATGTACAAATATGCATTTATGCAAATATTTAATAACACTAATTGCTTAAGTAGTTCTTCAAGATTTTAGTAGTTTCTTAATGACTTTTTAATTTTGCTGTATGTTCATATTTTTAAATGGACGTGCAAATGTGTGTATAGATAAATACACATTAAGAAAATATAAACTACTATTTCAATTCATTTAAAAAATTATATTGAGAAGAAAGTGAAAGAATATTTTCTCTAAATAAACTGTACTGAAACTTATGGTTGTTCTTTTATCACATTTTAGGTAATAAGTACACGGTGAGTATAGTATAAACTAATAAGTATAAAAAAATTATGGACTTGATATCAATAATAATTTCTACATGTTTTGTAAACCTAGTAAATTTTAATAAGAAAAAATTATATTAATAATAAAATAATAGTGACATTAATTATACTATACTTTTAGTATAATTTAACTGATACAGTAATTAATTAAATATACGAATTAAATTTAATATGTAAATAACAAATCGCGTTGAAGTAACGATATTAATTTATTTTAGTACTAATTTGTCATAATTTAATTTAATATTTCAATTATGAATATTTTAATTTTAATTTTTAATGATCCAATATTTTAAATTTTAATGATTCAATTCTAATAGAAAAATATCATATTAATATTAAAATTATAATAATATTAATTATACTATACTTTTAGTATACTTTTTTTGTGCACAATATTTTAATTGTAATTTTTAATAATTCAATATCCCAATTAATGATATTCTCATCCTTCGAGTAATAATATTTCAATTTTAATTTTTAATGATTTAATTCCTCATTTAACAATATTTTGGTCCTTACTTTAATTCGTTTTTTCAATTAATCATCGAAATATGTAATTCTTTTAAATTAATTTAAATTATCCTTTGCGTGAAATGATAGAAACTCCTTTCCTTGCGTTTTTACACGCCTGTCACGAGTTCTGAAAGAATTATATAATTGAATTTACGACAGTTGCAGCGTTTTCACGAGCGAACTTTATGAAACAATGTTACTGGTTTCCTCAATGACGTGAAAATTTAAAAGTTATTTATGATTTCATTTTTCCAATTTCATAACTTGACAATATTCGAACCTATGACGTACAAGCAATTTTTTTACATTATTACGAACATCAATAACGTAATAAATAAAGGCATTGAACAACCGTCCATAAAATTCGATTTGTGCACGCGTCGATTTAATCTTCGTTTGGCTTATACTCTCCGTCTTACAGAAAAGGTTGAACATATACAATTTTAAAAAATATACCAAACTGTACTAATATAGAATACTTCACCTTCCCAATCGAAATAACTAAAAAAAAAATTTCAATTACATTTTACATATATCACATATAGTATCTCATATAATATATGTATATATTATATGCTAATCAATTTATTGTTGTAATAAAAATAAGTAACCTATTAATCTACTGTTATTAGAATTTTGTTTATGAAGAAAAGAAATTTAATTGATTATAGTTTTTCATTATAATTTAAAAATCAAGTATTAATAAATGATAGGTATTATAAATTACTATTAATAAGATATATAATATTAATTAGATAGATGTAATAAAAATAGATATTTTAATATCGATATAGTAATACAAGAATTCAGTATGGTGGTGATGTGATAAATGAATAAACTGAGAACTTAGAAAAGGAATATATCCATATAGAGTGAGTTGCCTAAGGCTGCAAATTGGAAATATTTTCCAAATTGGTTATATCGAAAATATAATCAGAGATAATTATATCGAAAAAATTTTACACGAAACTTAAATAGTTTCGATGAAATTATTATGCAGTATAATTACTATTGTTGTAAATGCACGTACGAAACACATATAAGTATCAAAATTGCTTTTTTATCCCTTTATCTCGTCATTTTCTATAAAAAGAAATACTAATCTATTTGTGCCGAAAAGCTGTTACTGCAACAGCTATTCTATTTAATTAAGCAATTATACAATAATTACTGATACAAATAATTGAAGCCAGGTTTCCCTTTTTTCTTTATTTAATTATAAATATAATATCTGTAAGCTGTATGTTATGAAGAAAATCGTGTAATTGTAAACTTATCTTTTTGTCTGAGATTTTCACAATAATTATGTTCAATGAGAGCTATTAACGCGTATCAGTATTTTTGTATTTCTTAATTCACCTAAATTAACCCTTTGCACTCGAGAGACGACTCTCAGTCATCATTTAATCAAATTCGAAAGATCGTTATTAATTAATATCTCGAATTTAAAATTGTCTAACGACACGTGGAATATCGAGATAAAATAATTCTACGTGTTATTGTTAATTTGTACTTATTACTTACCGTTTTGAAAATATCATCGACTTTATGGCAGAAAGTTTTCGAATTACTATGTTTCTGTAACGAAAAGATCGCCGAGTGCAAAGGGTTAAATTTCTTCTAAATTTCTATCAAATTAAGTTTAGGAGAGGAAGGTTCAGATTCTAAATTATTCAGATTATAAATATAAATTAATTAAATACAATTCAATTTATACCACAATTCTTCCTTAAATTTCAGGTCATTTTTATGCATTTCTTTTAGAAGGAATATAAGGTATATGCAACGAATTCTTCACGAACAAAGGAGTACCCGCATGCTATTTGCATGAATCCCATCGCAAATAAATGTCTGTGGAGACGAAAGAGCTGATAAAGCTGTGCTAAGTTGGTCGCGAAATGACCGCAAAATTAATCAAACGCTTGAGTCTGTCATAAAGAAAACTCATACAGCAAAATTTTTAAGAAAAATTCCACGATTTTGGAGATATTTATAGAAATAAATATCATAACATAGTAAAAAGACAACTTTTAAATAGAACAGAAACTATAAAAATAAATAATATTTGCATAAATAAATTCAAAATTTTTTAGTTACATTGTTTCCAAACTATTGCAAGTAAATAATTTGAAGCTTCATTTGTCTCTTTCATCACCCACGAATCATTTAACACTAAAATTACCAGCCTATAGTACGATCCTAAATACACTAACACAGATGATATTAATTAAAATAATATAATGTAGATATAATAAATAAATAATATATAATTACATTTTTGCCTTAATAAAAGTCAAAATTAATTTTATCAAAAGCAACTGCATATTTTTAATAATTCTAAAAACAAACATTCTGAAAAGTAGTCATTTTGACTTGTTTGGTGGTTTTGTTAAAGTAATATAATGAAGATATAATAAATAAATAGTATACAATTACATTTTTGTCTTAGTAAATGTCAAAATTAATTTTGTCAAAAGCAACTGCATATTTTTAATAATTCTAGAAACAAAAATTGTGACTTGTCAAGTCATTTTGACTTGTTTGGTGATCTTGTTAAAGTACTATAATGTAGACATAACAAATAAATAATATATAATTACATGCCTTAGTAAATGTCAAAATTAATTTCGTCAAAGCAACTACATATTTTTAATAATTTTAGAAACAAAAATTTTGAAAAGTAGTCATTTTGACTTATTTGGTAGTTTTGTTAATTTCTGTGTTAATTTTGTCAAAACAAGAAGTGTGACTTTTAAACTGATTGTCTGCCTTCCTCGCCTCTGTAAGAGTACTCGATTCAGAAAGCAGCTACAAAATATCATCGAGCCTGCTTTATCGATAGATCTCTTCTACTGTCAGCAACAAGAAGTAGCTATCGGCGCATAGAACAGAATCGATAGCATGAGAACTTCTGTGAATTGTGGCGCGTTGAAGCTTACAAAAATCGAGTAATCTTTCTCCAAAGTGTTGTGTACCACTATGTGTTATCACTTATAAAACAAATGTTTAATATTTCGTGCTTCATAAAACAAAATGTCATATTTTTCTCCTATTTAACACTAAACCTGTAATTAATACTAGACCTGTAACTAAACACTAGACACTAGATCTTCTGCAATATATATCCTAAATACAGTATACGTAAATAGTAACAATTATTTATGTACAATATTTATTTTTCATTATTGGTTTTAGAATTCTATATTTTGTATCTTATATTTTTCTTATAATTACAATGCAAAATAAATACGTTTGCTTAATTAAAATGCACAAAATAATTTAGTAAATAATTGGTTAAAAAATTATTATTCGAAAATACGAAACATACTTTCAGAAAATTTATAAATATATTTCACGTAATTATAAATTTGCTGTTCTGTCATTGACTAGGATAATTGCTATAAATCTATCTGTCCTTTGAACAATTATTATTATATTATTTTTATGTAAAAACTAATTTAAATGCGTAATTACATTATGGTTTTATCTATGCCAAAATTGTTTTGAGAACAATTTGCATCTCTCCTTAAAACAAGCAAATTCATTATACTTATGAGCATTATAGCAACAGTTCTGTTTCAAATTACGTAAATCTGGAGTACAAAGTTGTTATCCATACTATGTATTTTAAGGGACACGCCACTTTAGAAGTTTCGACTCTGTTTAATCTCCCAAGATGACAGAAACTATCAACTCAAGGTACATATATACATATATACGATGTCAGCTAACGGTGTTATTAAAGTTTCTTTTCGAAAATAACCCTTCACCGCCATAAACAGTATCAATCGACAATATTTACTTACTAAAGAGAAACTGTTAAGTACTATAGTAAATTCAAATTAAACTAAATAACTTTTCTTAAATTTTTGTTTAATGTTTATGAATTAAAAAATTTTAAAGATGGTATTTAATATAGAAATAACAGCTTTCACTTTCATCGTTAAAGATTATAGAAATTATTTTAATTTCAAGATTCATTATATTATCCATTATAATTTTAAAAATTATTGTATATAAAATACAAAAGATGTATTCTTTTCTGCCGTTCAGTCGACGGGTCTTTAATGACTTAAGCACTGCTTTTTGGAGACTGAGAAATTCGTACCAACAATTAAACTGTATAATTTTATGAAAGGAAACATTCCAATAAAAATTTACCATTTAAATTTTCACGTATAATTAAATATATTAATATGAATACAAAACTGTGATATTATAATATTTATAATACTAATACTAGAAACATCTATTAACTCTAATTATTGCAAGTTGTTGCCCTATTAATTATTACTTATTCATTTCTTCGCGTATTCACTTATCGATTATTAGAAGTAATTAGTAATTAAAACCGGTTTACATGAATATAGTGATCAAATAAATGTCTGTTTTTTAATTTTGTTATTTTGAAGTTAAATAAAAATATTTGAGCTATTGAGCTTATAAAGCTTAAATAAAATTTAAAGCGAAACGTGAAAATGAAAAGGTATATATAATTAATTAGTGCATATAACCATTATATATCAAATAATACAATTAAATTTTTAATAATTAACAATTATTTTACTACAAATAAATACAACACAAAAGTCAAATCAATTAATTCATATTAAAATCAGTTAAATATTTTCGATAACTATAAAGTCAACAGAAAATTAATCAAAAGAACTAAAACCAAAATTTAAAATATCATTGCTCCCTCAAATGTAAACAATCAATCTCAAAACGTAAAAAATATCCTCATTATTTTGTTCCAGATATTTTAGAAAATATTTATGAAACGACATATTTTATTATCTCTCAAAAGACCCTTTTATCCTATGATTATAATATTACCATATCCATCGCAGAAAGCTATATATAATCACGTGAGAATTAAAAATAATACAAATACACAGTTCTTTTACTGGGAGTGTAAATAAAAACAGTGATTGAGGTACAAAAACTGGAAGGGTTAAAATTAGTGAGCAATAATTAAAGAGCTCGAGACATGGATACAGGTAAGGAACCCGAAAACAACCTTGAGCACCAACACATCGACATATTCCATCCCTGAATGACAATTCTACCTCCTCGAGATCTACTCACTATCCTTGATTATATGGGTCGGTAATGTAGTTATATATTACCGCTGATAATATAGCAAGCATGGATCACGGATACCTGCCTACAAATTATCCTGGTAATTTTCGAAGAGACTGAGCTCAATCCAATCGGAATAAATCAGCGTATCGATGTCCGAGCTTGCCCTTTAGAATACAGAAGATAAGGCACGCGTTCTGGATATTGTGCACAGTCGGACGTCGAACAATCACGTTACGTTGTTCCAGATGAAACGACTGAATCTGTTACTAAAACTTTCAACGCCTATGATTTTATCGTGTAACCGAGAGACGAATGTTGTACACAGGGTGTCTGAGAAGTAACGTTCAAAATTTGAGGGACTTATAAACTTATAATACTCGAAATGTTATTTCTTCGACATTTTCTTATCGAAAATGTTATTAACAACATTGTATTTACTTGATACTGTAGGATATTTTTAGACTGGTCCTATTGTTTAAGAGTGCGATGGTCGAAGTTTTCCTGCAGGGAACACTTCACCAGGTCTGAGGGACGCGTTAGGGTATTCTAGCAGTCAAGTTCTAAATGCTGAGTAATTCAGGATTCGGTATTTATTTGTTTATTATAGTAAACTGTGTTCTTACCTCGGGTCACTGGACACGAAGCATCAAAAGCCTAATTTAGAGAATTAGGCTCCAGCGCTTAGGATCTGGCTGCCAGATGGGTCTATAGCGACCATCATTCTCATCGTTGCCACTAGAGGGATTCCGACTTCGAGGACTTTCTCGCAAGTCCTCGGAAAACCTCCTATAAATATAACTTCCCAACCTTCCAATAGTACCTCAGTCTAAGGCAGAACCTGCTAGGATAGCATAGGTATTTTCGACTATCACCGTTAGGCCACGACTCCACTTCCTCCTATTTATTTAATTATTTATTTTATTTATCTATATTTATTTATCCACCCCCTTACCCACTTAAAACCAAAAGCTGTATAGTTTCCGTGCCTTTTCTATATATAGGCAACCCCGCATGCTAATATAAGATAGTTCTTAAGTTTATCTTACCCTATAGCGATAAGCGTGGTAGATTGAGTTTGATTCTAGATCGCGAGTGCTTCACACTGGAGCCATCGATCTCATAGTCTAAGTATTCATTTGTAACCCTTTTGTACGTTTTAGTTCTCTTTTTATATGTATACTATTGTTTCTGGCGCATTAAACGTATGTTAAATTGGCCTGCTAGGATAGCCTTACTGATGAGTCCACTAGCAGGCCCAAAACGAAACGCGTCCCTTCTTTTTCCTTACGTCTCTTCTATCACTATCACCACGGAGGATACCTATAACTAGCACGACATCAATGACCGTGGGGAAGACCCCCACAGGTCATAGGAGGTCGGGGCCAGACCACATGAGGTGGCCTCGCGCATCTCTGGCTTTCCCCGTTGTAAACCGAGGGTGACGCATCAGGAAGGGTCCCCGCGAGGATGACCCTTCGGAGGAGAACCTAACCTGGAAGGAGTCTTTTCTACCCCTCAGCTTTGGGTGGAGGGAGCTTTCTCCTCCTTGGGGAGGAGGTGGTTGCCTTCAACTAAGCACACTTTACCGACCAGTAGCCGATTAATCGACTTTTTGTCCCCAACGCTCACCGACCGGTGGCCGATTAATCGGTTACTATGGCAATTAACAAGCATTTGTTACTTTCTATTGAGATACTAGTTGCTTCAGTTTGTAAGCTCCCATATATTTACAAAATTTTGAAATATTGTAATATTCCCATATTACATATATTCCCGCGCGACAGTCTAATTGTAAGCCGAAACAGAGCCGGTGCCAGGGAGGATCTGCAGCTGAGGGGCCAGTGAAAAGGGCATAGGATGTTGACCCACTACCGGTCGATAAAGTGTTAAAAGGGCCCGTTCTAGAAGATAGGGTTTATTTCGTCAGCAGTTCGAATTTAGTTGTAGATGTTGTCAGTTCGTTACTAGTTCGTTAAGAATTGTTAGTTGCAGTCTTTAAGAGTTGAGACTAAGTCAGATCCAGTCTCCCTAGTCTGGGGAATTTTAGAGCCGAAGTACTCTCCGGCGTAATAGAGACTGTGTGATTTTACAATACTATACATTCAAAAATGTATGTATGTTAGTGGAATCACGTGTACGTAGTATTAGCGATTGGTATAAAGCAGTATGTATACAGGGTGTCCCGCAAAACATGATTGTAGAAATATGTGATCGAAATATATTAAAAAGAGCCAAATTTTTATCAACTTTTTCATTCATTTTTCATTCTTGATATGTTAGCAATATTCTATTCCCATGTTATTAATTTATTAACGACCCCCTGACGCGCATTGCTTGAAAATTATTAATTTTTATAGAAAAATTTATCGTATATCTATTTTTACTGTACTGATACTAATTTATATTTTTATGTCATATATAGTTAGAATAGAATAAATGTCAATAGAATACTTTGAAATTTGTCTCACAGACGATGTGTTGAAACTAACTTTCAATTCAATTAATGAAGTCAAATTGGTCAGACGAGACTGGTTCATTAACAACGTTCACGCGTTACATGACTAGCTTCATTTATGAGAAAAAGTATTTAAAATTGTTGGGAAATAAAAGCGAACAGGGGAAGAAAAGGTAGATACTAATTACTTTTCTGGTGAAACGAACGATACAATATCCGTTGAATACATGGTATTTTATACATTTTTACGCGTGAAAATTGCATAAGAGATTGTAAAACCTATAGGTAACTCTATATGTTATGTTTCTACAATTCTCTAATTCTTTGTTGCTATTATAAAAGTTTAAATTGTTATTTTATTGTTATATTTATATTTGGTTAGTTTATGTATATATTATAATTTGTTGAAAAATTATGATCAACTTATCATCCGATTATGAGGTAGTTCACCAGTATGATAGGTGTTACAAAAAGCATTAATTTTCCTTTTTCTCAAATTAAGTAAATTTTAATTAAAATAATATATATCTTATCAAATGTAATAACTATTATAATATTTCGTACACAAAATTGATTAAAAATCAAAAACTGACTGCAATTTGAACTCTTCAAAAAAAGCTTCAGATCAGATTTATCTCCAACATAAGACATTTAATTGAGATAAAATAAATGTTATTTGAAATACATTTTTGCATAATGAATAATTTGTGAGATAATCACGTGTAAAAATTCAAATGAAACATTTTGTGTATGTAATATGCATTGGATATTTATGGAAGATTAAATCCGCGAACATGAATATATGAATATTTGCATATTCTTACTTTGTAAGGTAAAAGCAGGTAATATTATGGTAGACTTTTATGAAGTTATTTGGATGCATGCATGAACCGCTTGGACAGTAATGCGATGAACTTATTTAGGGATTTATGCAGTTATATTGAACAAATTTTATTATAAAGTATTGGAATTAAATGGATATATAAATATTACGTTTTTTCATGCAACAATCAGCCGACAAATCCAGATAAAATTGCTTTCAATTTAAAAAATCATTAAATAAAAATTTTATGGAAGCTATTAAATAGAATATGAGATTTTTTAAACGAAATATAAACTAGCTATATTATTTGCAGTTTATATTGAAAGATTATTTGATTTTAAAGGTTTCGAGATTAAATTACTGAATTAAAATTGAATTTTTCATTTTGAAAGTCCATGTGAGTTCAAAAAGAAATAAAAAATTGTGAAAATAAAATACTAATATATCTTTTAATATATATAATATTATATTAATACTATATACATTACAGCAGTAATGTAAGTTAGGCAGTAATACACATGTTATTAATATATATTAGATAAAATATAAAACATATTAATAATGTTATTATTTAAAAATTAACCTAAAAGAACTACATATTTGTAATATTAAAATAATTAATGTATTAACTTAAAGTATTAATAATTACTTCATAACCTTTTATGTTTGCCTCATTTTGCGGAAGTGTAATAATATTTATAAACGAAACTGTGTTACTGAGGACGAGCTTCAAAGATAAACGTAAAATATATATTAATTTGTAACAGGAAATACAGCAAGCCTTTAATGAAAAGCACAGTTAAACATTACCGAGAACGTAATAAGCTTTCTCTTATCTATTATCGCATATTCAAAACCCGTTTATAGCGTGACTTTATGATGTTACTTATATTCGCGATTGTTTACGAAGTACGCAAAACTCGTTACACAACTCTCGACTTACAATTACACTGACCACGGCTAAGACTACGTGAACTATGTAAAATCGAAGGACTCCGCAGCATCCAACCATCGAAATAGATTATATTATGTAGGTTCTTAAAATAACAGACAAAAATCCAAATAAATAATTGCAAAAGTAAAATAATTTTAACAGGTAGGCTGTCTCTGAAATATAAAATTTAATCAAAATTTTCTCCAATTTAATAAAACTGAATATTTAATATTTTTTATTGAAAGGAATATTAACTTTCTTTAAGACTTTTTAACTTCATTCAATATTCTTTAATAAATTATTAGCTCTTTTTCTCTAAAAAGCTATTAACTTATTAAATATTGAAACTTACTACCTTCAAAATAAAAAATATAAATAATTTTTTGAAAATCTTCATATATCAATGTATCTAATCTTGAAGAAATTTCACTTGTGAAGTAGCTATTATTGATTGAACCTTAACGTCCAGAGTAATGTATATAATTTAGTATTCTGTTACAAATTAATATACAAATTTGTTGTATTACTTATATTATTTTTCTATACTAATCTCTGATAAAAGATGAAAGATTCAT
Source organism: Eufriesea mexicana (assembly GCF_001483705.2). Lineage (NCBI taxonomy): Eukaryota > Metazoa > Arthropoda > Insecta > Hymenoptera > Apidae > Eufriesea > Eufriesea mexicana. The sequence continues at coordinate 337,541 of NW_016908908.1, forward strand.
TCGAAATATCGTATATTTTAGTATTTTGTGATAAAAAAATTAAAAATAATTATACATACGTTGTACTTGATGCGTATATGCTTGATGAATTAATCAATCACTATGCTTTCATGCTTCAGTTTTCAGGCCTCAGTCTACATCCAATTTGCAACTGCTGAGCATCGATATTGCTTGGAACCATTCGAAAATTGTCAGGACAACCGAATTGTCTGATCATCTATGATGTGAAAAAAATAAATTTAATAAAACGAAACCTTAAAAAATATGTGGGTAGAAGAACGTACTATTAACTAAGGTCAACACGAGGTGTGATTAAAAGCCAATATAAAACAGAAAGTAAACTCACACTGATGCAATTCATTCGTCACATTTGGGCACATAATAACAAGGGAAAAATATGTACGCACACGAAACAACTATCGGATAAACGAAAGGACGAGAACCGAGAAATCGCGACGCGGGACTAAGGAAAACCGTGCGCGCGCAGCGTGCTACCATGGCGTGCGCGGGACTAAACAATGTGCGCGCGCAGCGTGCTTCCATCGCGTACGCGCGACTAGGCAATGTGCGCGCGCAGCGTGTTTTCTCCCGCGCTCCAGTCGGTGGACAAACAACGTTAAGCGCGCGTAATTCAAACGTGCTAGCAGACCGAAATTGCAATAGTGTATGCAGGAACGTAATCAGTAAAGTAAACATCGGACTCTGTACTTGTTTCTATGTACTCACGTACAACTTGTGAATAATTTCGGTCATTATAGAATTAGCAAAAATTACTATATATCTTATGTGATCTGTGGATGCTCGACTTCAGGGTTGAAAAATAACCTGTATATATGTATAATTAAAATGAGAGGTTTAAGATAAAAAACCGATCATTATATGAAATTTTACAAGAATAGATAAGTACACAAGATATTGTAAAATTCTAAATTGAAATAATGGAAATTTTTAAGCGAAAGGCAAAATTTAATCGGATATTTGTAATTAATATTTGTTAGCTTATGTCATTTGTATCATTACCAAGAAAAAATTTAGATTTTATCACAAGGTTGTTTAAGGAAACATGATTGTATTAAAAAATGTATAGTAATGCAAATATAGATTATATATTATAGAATAACATCCTTAAGAATTTTTAATTCATAGACTAACATTTACTATTTTCATTAAATTTAACGTTATAAACTTTTAACTCGTCTTCAGTGTAGACCTACTTAAGATCATCGTTTCTTTACTTAAGATAAGTACATAACACGTAATCAGGTTTCAATCCATAGTCTCAAGTTAACACGAAGCACAGTGTATATAGCAAGCAACATCTTGTGCGTAGTACAAACAGAAAGCTTTGACAGAACTGCTTACAATCTCGTTGTAAGCTACACTCTAGACTGTTTAACTTCGCAGCTTGAACTTGTACATAGTACCTTCGCTAATGGCACTTCAAGTTTTACACTCGCAAGTAGACAGCTCCTACTAACTGTGCTGAAAATTTTACAATTTTATCTAATTCCACTGACACTATCTACAATTGTTACATTAATCTAGCTTGATATTTAGAAATAAATTTTTTACAGTGAAATTGAACACTATATATAACATACAATACACACTAAAGAAAATATACAAATATATATCTTCCAAATCTTTATATTAAGTTTAAGGTAAAATAATTTTAGATGTGAATTTTAAATTATACTCAATTTTCAAAGAAAATTATAAAAATTATACAATTAATAAGAATCAAAATAGAACATTATATTGATATTACACATTTATTTAAAGAAGAATATAAACGTCTAACTTTTTAATTCATACTATCTGTTAACATATATTTATTGATAATTTAAATCAATAAAAAATTAGCATATTTTAAAAAATGTAATAATAGAAACAATTTTTAAGTGACTTTTATAATTACAGTTTTATAATAACTATTAGTTTTCTTGAATAATATATTCTCAAGCAATAAATTTAATATAAACGACTAACTTCTTAATTCATACTAATTATTAGCATATATTTATTGATAGTTTAAATCAATAAAAAATTAGCACATTTTAAGAAATTTAATAATATAAGCAAATTTTAAATAACTTTTATAATTATACTTTTATAATAACTATTAGTTCTCTTCAATAATATATTCTCAAGTAATAAATTTAATATTCCGACTTTTTCCCCTGATATTAAAATTTAATCATAATGTCTAGGTCTTGATGCAAGCATATATCACATAAATGTAACTCTACTTGTAATTTAAGTAAATATTAGCAAGTAAAAAGTAATTAGAACTTACATAAGTATATGACTGTAAGACCAACTTTAAACTCTACATAAACAAAGCATGTTTCCAAACTTTAACATCCTATTTTACAATCCTATTTATATTACCTATACATAAACGTAGAACATTAAAATCTTATTAAATTGAAATTTATTCAAATTGTTGTACAGTTGATCTAATATTTTTAAAATAAATTTTAAATCATATTTTTTTCCTAAATTAGATTTTTCTAACTTCATTATTTACTATTTATTATTTTATTTTAATTACAATCTTTCGTAATTAAAAATTATACAATAAATAATATTAAAATTTGAATAATAATTAATAAATAGCAATAAAAGGCATTTAATATCATTTATAAATATTTCAATTAGTAAATAATATTATTTAAAGTTATAATAACAATACAACGATATTAATTACAAAAGTAATAAAACAGGATTTAATATTGCTATTATCTGTTACTTTAAAATTGGGACACACAAATTCCTAATATTAAAGTACAAACAGATGGTTTGCAACCAAATGCTATTTACAGTGAATTCTACTTGAATGTGAAATATAATTATTTATTTATCAGAAATGGCTCAGGAGCTATCACCTCAAATTGAATTTCATCGGAATACATCAATACGCGATGGCGTTTCGATTAACGGTCGAAATCCCTTTAAGGAACAAGATCAATTCCTTCCACGAACCATCATAAAGGTCGAAGTCATGTTCAATCACGTGGAAGCATATTGAATCACGCCATGTAAACAATAGAACGTAGTACTTATTATTTTAGAACAGTTGGTGGTTCATCGATTGGAATTCAGTGCTGTTATGTACACGAGCATCCATGAAAGCACTTCCACTCCACAAAGGAAGCTCTACCCTCTTATCGAGCATTCCGATAGTTACACCAAAAACAAAGTAACCATCGTATCCTCGTCGTTTAATTAAAGCACTCATATTTAACGAAATAAAAATTTATCTAACTTTGGTTACCAATTTTATTTAAATTATTATATAACAACTCTTAATCTCTCGCGCTATAATGGTGATGAGTCTAGTTTCTCATGACCTTTCATGTTAAATTGCACACACGTGAGCTATATTCGGCATACGAAAAATATTGTATAAATAAAATTAACACCTTTTAATATAAATAAAATTTATATAAACTCAAGAAATTTATAATTTTATTATATAGAAAATAGATACATAGTAATTAAATAAAATTAAATTCTTTTTCAATGCATAAGTTTTTAGAATTTAATCGTAGTTCAAAATTAATAAATAAAATTGTAAATATTTCGAAAATTCAGTAATCTATTTAATAATATTAATAAAATATTCTTTCTTTTAAGAATAAAGCAAATTTTAAAGGATAGCATAAACCAGACCACAGAATGTTCTTTCAAAACTATTAATAAAAGCATAAAAGTATAACAAAGAATATATAACAATTGTCTAACAATATTTTCTATATAATTGACTATTCAATATAGTTAACTATTAAATTTACGATAGTATAATTGCAATATGGTTTTATATACATACATACCATTACATTTATAATTATTATACTTATATTATAAATTAAATACAATTATATTTAATTTCAAGAATAGAGCGAGATATATATTATAATTATTGTGTAATATTATAATAATTAAACTAGTTTGATCAAATAAATAAGGCTGATACTAAATGCGACAAGTTTCAGTGCACACGCTAAGAAAAGTCACGACAACCAGTAAACGTATTGCAGAGGGGGTAAAGTTCACCATACATTTGGTGGTTAGAGATTTGTTCGAAAATAGGGCGAGCAGATGAGCTCTCACAATAAGAGTGGAAGATAGAAATGTTGCTAATGACCAACGAAGAAGACTTTTCCTTCTATAATTTTTATAATCGAATAGTCAATCGATCAACAATACAGCTGTGTCATTTGTGATTTCTTTTACTCCAAACTGAATTTCTTATTTAAGCATCAAGGAATAAATTTCAGCAAATTTTCTTCTGTATATCACGGTATACAAGCTTTCCTACTTTAATCTTTTCGTTACAATTATTAAGTTATCCAATAATATGCTATTAACAGAAAAATGTATAAGATAAAGAATAGGAAAATTATAAAATCAATTTATACAATAATAATTAATACGATACACTTACAGTAGCGACTGTACACAGACGACTGGATTAAAGAAGAAAGAAAGAAGAAATGACGAAGCAGTTTAAGTAAGACTTCACTGTTCGTGAAATCCTCAAGTCTGTTCATGAAATCAAACTTGCACAGTTAGAGATTGTAGTCCAAGTACGCGGAACGAATAAGAACGAACTTGCGTGTCTATTCTAACTCCATCATGAGAGAAAGCTCTTTAGTTTCGTCCATTCGATTGTTGCAACAGCACCCTTATACCTCTACTGACAAAAAAAGAGGAAAAACATCGGATGACAATATTTTAGAATAATAAAATTTACGTCATCATAATTTTATATTTTTACTTACGATATTACGATAAGTAATTTATTACCTTTATATAAATTTTTGTTCTTGACAATAGAATTACTAAATTAGTCAATATAAATACTCTCGTATTACCTGTTTTACTTGATTGATTTTCATATTCCTTTTTCTCGAAAATAAAGCTTCAAACTCAATTTTATTGTTGACTTTGGCTTTACTTCAAGTGCGTTTGTATTGTGAATTCTAGGACACTGTATATATACCTATATATTCCCATCTCTTTATTTTTATGTGTGAATATGTAGGGACGTTCTACTTGTGTGTAAGTACTTGGAACTATAGAAAATTATTAACGAACCAGTTATTTTGAACTAATTTCCATCGTTTTACAGCCAACATGCTCTGCATCCTAAAGATTCCAGCTCTTCTTTGCAGCACATCTCTAAAGCGTTACCAAGTAAGGAGATAACTCTTCCTTTTTGTACTTACACAGATAAAAGGAATTTGGCAGAGCGAAGAAGCTTGCTTCTACTTCCGAGCATTTACATTCATTCTCGAGAGCCTTTAACAACTAATTTCTGCGTTATCCTGGGAAACTTTCGAATTTATGACACGTTGGTGTGCTATTGAAGAAATGAAAACAACAAACCAATATACCGAAACAACAAACTGCTCATTTCACTTTAGATATCTTTTATACTCTCAAAGCGAATGGTAAGCAACCTGAACCATCTCCCTATTCAAAATAACGATGGTTATCGTTAATCTTTAAGAAAATGGCGTACACTGATATACGTCGAACTAATCTTCGCTGCCTTATAGATAAAAATCTATATAGATAGAGCAAAGTTTGTTCTATGAATAAAGATAAAACAAAATTTAAAGTAACAGGAAGTCCACAAAATTTTATAGAAGAGTTATTGAAGAGTTATAATAAAAATATAAAACGTAATACATGTGTTAACCCTTTGCACTCGAGAGGTGAGCTTCAGTCTCCATTTTATAAAATTTGAAAGATCGATATTAATTAATATATCAAATTTAATGCAATGTAATAGTGTGCGAGGTATCGAAATCAAATAATTCTACAATTTTATTATTATATAATTCTTTATTTACTGCTCAAAAACGTATCGTCAGCTTTTTAGTAAAGAATCTTTGAATTTCTACTCTTCTCTAGCCAAAAGTCGTCGAGTGCAAAGGGTTAACGTTTCAATACATCGATCATCTTTATGAATACAAATTTGGTATTGATATATCAATTTGATTCGTATTTTGACTAATTTCTTCAATTACAATGTTAATTCTTGTAATTAATTTATTCGTATTATATCTTTAATTACTTTTAATTATTTTTCGTTTAGCTTCAAGTAGATATTTCTTATGGAGATATTTGTTATTAAATAGGTATTTTAATTTTGATCTGTCGAACATACTCTTGTGAGTATTGGTTTTATGAGAATGTTAGTGTTGGTTTTATATGTGTGAATGGTATTGACGTAGAATAAATGAAAGTCATTTGGGATGATATAAATATAATATGTGCGAATGAAATCTAGTGTAAATGTTGATAAAAAATATTTAGAAGAATGTGCCTGGATGAAAGATTTACGTTAGAATCGTCAATAGGTAAACATGTGTTAATAAGAGTGAGAGAGAGAACAAGAAATAGAGAAGAATTTTCTAGATATTGTGAATCTCTTTATTTAAAATATTATATTGCACATTGATGTCAATATTTAAATATTATTATATAAATATATTAAATCGTTATCTGTTAAAAAACGTGCAAGAAATTGGTTTGCATTTCTATCCACAACTCTAAGTATGTATAATAACTCTACTTTTTCCAAGGAAATCAAAACGAATGGATTACATAATCTAAATTACTTAATGTAATATTTATTTATTTAGTTTCAATGTTGATATAACGAAATATTTATATAGGTAATATAGTCAAATTTATTTTTAATATTTATTTACATTAATTAATCAAATATTTATTAATATTTATAAATAAACATACGTGAGTATATATTACTACTTATTAATTCAATAATTTTTATTAAATATTACGAACATTATATTACTATCAAAAATTGTATCAAATATGTGAGCCAGAAAGTAAATCAATAAATATGAAATAAATATTCGAAAAAAACCTAAAAGGTACATTTACATATTTTCTACTAATAAAACGCTACTGTATCTGCATTAAACCGCATGCTGAAGTTGAATCATACTTTATCCTTTATGGCAAATAAAAAGTTTGGCATGGAAATGCAAGAACATCCAAAGTTTGGCAATCAAACAACTACGAAAGGAGGAAACGAACTTCGATTCTATAAAATATTTCAGATTTTAATTTATGGGGTGTGATAATTGCTTTAGTAAAATACTTAAAAAAATATAAATCATGTAATATACCTAAATAGTATGTTATGCAAATATCCAATACTTTTTGCTTACATTTTATGTAAAAACTCACATTTGTTCATGTTTATTATATATTTTTCGTATTTCGAAATTATTTGTATTATAGTCAACCATAGTATTAATAAAGAAATAACTCCAAAAATGGTATAATTAAAAACATAGTAACACAAAAATACTTTTTTCTTAAGTGAATATATTAAATGTACATAAATATGATTTCTCCATTTCCATGTTAGATTTTATACTAACAATTCTTTTGCTGTCAAATGTAATATGTCAAATAGTATATAAAAATAATAAAATATAATATTTCATAAACTTGAATATATTTGTTACAAAACAGTATTATAATTTGGAATTCCCGAGAACATTTTATATAATTCAAAATAACATAAAAATTCCGTTTAAAAAGCAAGGGTACATAAAACTTTTTTAATTTCTCTTTCGATATCATAATATTTAATCTGTTTAATGCCTTAAGTATAAAAAGAATTTTATTACAAGAACTTTGATTAGATAATTGCAATGATACAATATTTATAGCCACTGTTATAAAAAGTTAAAAGAATTTTCAAATGGGAGAATTTATAACAAGGTGTCTAAATTTATGTGACTGATAAAACGAGGATGACCATCTACTAGGACATCTTATTACTGAAACTCATTAGTAATTGCCTCAGAATTAAAGTACCTTTTAATGTATTAAAGATAATCCCTATATATTCACTGAAACATCTCTATCCATCCCTCTTAAAGAAAAATTTTGGTTACATATAGATTCATATGTAAACTCGCATAGTATATTACAATTTCATCATTTTCCAAATGTTAACCCTTTGCACTCGATGATTTTTTGGTTAGAGAAGAGTAGAAAATCAAAGATTCTCTATTAAAAATCTGACGATACTTTTTTGAGCAGTAAATAAAGAATTGTATAATAATAAAATTGTAGAATTATTTGATTTCAATACCTTGCACACTATTATATTACATTAAATTTGATATATTAATTAATATCGATCTTCCAAATTTTATGAAATGGTGACTGAGGATCACCTCTCGAGGGCAAAGGGTTAATAAATTAAATCTAATTCTATATTACCAAAGAAATGATCATTACAAAAATTATAAAAGTAGAGCAGTTGAAAAATACGAATTGCAAAATTAGGTATAAAAGCTCTGCATGATTTCTCATCCAATTTCTAGATACGAAACTGTTTTTATGGAAATAAATGGCATTTTGGCTCTTTGTCAACTTCAACGAATCATTTATATCACTTGAATCGACAACAGTGCCGTGTAATAAGGGACATCGATTATTCTTGATTCACCTATTTTCTGCGGAGGTCATTGATTTATCTATGTTTGCAAACACACTGCGGAAATTCTCTGTCAATAAACTTACATTTCCCTCTAGCTACGCTTTCGTTTCTATTTAAACGTTTTAAATCGCGATAAGCAATTTGTATTGCCCGCCCTTTCACCTGCTGCAGCCCGTCCACTTCCGTAATCCACTCTTCATTACCACTGATAAATTTTGTTCCATATAAAAGGTAGATCGATAAAACATCGCACTGATTTTTCCATCCGCAGGTTTTTCATTAATCAGAGAGGAATCAATATACATAATGCTGCGTACATATGTATTGGCACGGATGGTCCTAACATGCACGCGGAATTGGAAAAATGTCTACTAAACGTGACAAATGGATTCCAATCAAACTGTAAATACGGAATTGCATTCGACGAGCGAACATTTGTACAGCGTTAAAAGGAGAACAGAGAGATTCCAAAGGACATTGTCGGTGAACATAAAAAGCGGATACTATGCGACAAGTCTCGAGGAAGACAATGAGTTGCTCGTGGAGGGACGCCATTTTGTCATGCTCGAGATGAACGCGTCGCACATAAAGAGTTCTGTTGCGTGTTGAATGGTATGTAACGGGAACTTCAAGGATCATAATATGAAAATAGGAGTTCGCAAACAACGATTAAATAAATTACATACGATACCAACGTGGAGATATATTTTAAAAAATAGCGTTCGATACAGAAATTGCGATTTTTAATGACTTTCCTCTATTTTGACTTGGTTGATTTGATTTCAATTTTATTTTTATGATTTTATTTTATCTATCTTATCTATGATTTTATTTTTATCTGTATTATTCTGTCTTTTAGCCATGTTTGCTTATTGCGTCACTAACACAACGGAGTAATCAGAGAAAACACAACAGAGTAATCAGAGAAACTGGAAAAATAATATATTTTTCTTTGTTTTTAATGACTTTCTTCTATTTTTACTCGGTTGATTTAATTTAATTTTTATTTATATGATTTTATTTTATTTATCTTATATCTTATTTTATTTTTATCTGTATTTTTCTATCTTTTAGCCATGTTTGCTTATTACGTCACTAACACAAAGGTGTAATCAGAGAAACTGGAAAAATAATGTATTTTTCTTTGTTTAATAAAGAAAACATCAATTCACCAATTATTTTTGCACATAGTTCAATGCATATAGTTCAGCCAATTGTACCATGATTTTTGGAACACTCTGTATATTATATAATTATATAAGTAATATTATATATCATAATAATAGTATATCTATTAATACACAAATGCAATATTTTAGGGTCACTTGGAAGAAAGGAATAAAACAAGTTTAACATAAGAAGCTGAACTTTTCAGAATTACCTTCGAAAATAAGTTTCACGAAAACTGTAAGGAACAAGGCGAAGAAATGTCTCCTGGTACACAAACCTCTATTCGAACTTATTTACCAATCCCTCCTCCTCTGGGTCGCAGTTAAAGTGAAATTTCCTATAAGCATCAGACACTCTGGTTTGTAAACTTATGCATGCATTCAAGGTTTTCTTCTAGATGCAGGTAAGTTACTGTTTCCAAAGTCGTATAGCGAATGAGAAAATTGCAGAAAAAAGTGAAATAAATTTTTCAACTGAACCGAACTTTATTATGATTCTTGGAAAACACATTTCAATGGAGACAATATATGAAATACAAGAGATTATTTCAATATCCGAGGTGTATATATAGTTAGGAGAAATAGATGTCTAATTTATTTGAAAAATAAATCAGAATACTAATTATAAATATTAAAAAGAATAGTGCATTCAATATTTCTTCTTTTTGATATTAATTTATAAGTACATAACTTCTTAATAATATTATTTCCAATATTAATTTATGTTATGAATGTGTAATGCAATAAATTCTAGACATATTAGTATAATTTCATTTGTTTCTGCTAAATATTTTTGTTTATATAATATTATTAATGAAATCTTATTAACTAAATTCAAAAAAAAAATTTAAATATTTAAAATTAGTTTCAAAATTAAAAAATAAAAATTGGAAATTAAGTTATAATTTACTATATCATTATTGAATCTTATAACTACAATAGAAGTATAGCAATTGTTTTTGGTTAATAACACTATCCAACTTCTTCCCTAATCTGTAATATCGATTAGGTAATTCTTATAGAGTTTATTTCCCTGAAAATGAATCCGTAATGGAATTTGCTCTATAATCCTAAGTTTTCGAAAAATGTGAGTTTTTCTAAAAAGACACGATTTTTGGCTAAAATGAAGTATTACATAAAAAGTAAGAACATTAGGAGGTTCATCCTTATCTTACAAATTAGGTGAACGTATACCGAGTTTATTAATGTCCATAATTATAATTATTTGTGTTTTTGAATAATTATAATTACTCATCAAAATTTAAAAATAACCTGCCAAGGTTACTTTTTATGTATATTCTTGGATTTTTACAAAAAGTTCTTTATCTGACACGAATTTGCTTCACAGTAACGTATACTGCAGGCTTTTTCGAACAAGAAACCATCCAGAAACAATATTAGGATGGTGCTCAATGTTGGCAGGACGGTGAAATATATTCGCAACCAGTAAGCGGGATTTTGCCGCCGTGCAACCATTGTTCGCACATCAAGCTTCATCAGGGCCGTAGTCAAGCGTAATCGACAGCAAAATCATCGCCCAGTAGATCTCATGTTTTATATGCATAACATGCATATGGTTTCATGTACTTTTTTATACTAATCGCAAAACTAAGAAATTTCTCTAAATCACTTGTAATTTGAAACAGTCTCGTCATTTGATACATAAATACCAATGACATTTTAATATAAAGTTGTTAAAAAATAAACACTCTCCTAATTTTTAAGATGAGAAAAAATCATTAAACTCTTCACTTTTAGTATAATACTTCATTTTAGCAAAAAATAGAAAGAAAATAAAACTATTTTGGTACACATATACATAACATGCAAATTTACACTATGAAAGTATGAATGTAGATATAGTTTATAAAATATATTTATAAATTATCAAATTTATTATTAATAACAAATGAACATCGTTAATAACAATGTAAATTTATAATAAAAGTAAAAAAATTAATAAATTATTGGCTATTACTTGAACTTATAACGTAATAATTTTAAAATCTAAATATAATTTACAAAAAATTTATAAATTATTGTACTGATTATTAATAACAAATTAATATTGGTAATAATAAATTGTTTGCAATGTAAATTTATAATAACAGTGAAAAAATTAATAAATTATTGACTATTAACGCGGAAAAATAATTATTAACGGAATCGGTAAAGTCCGGAAATTTCCGCCGATCTTCGTCTGTTCGAGGGCTATATAAGGGGCAACGCGCCGCTGCTCAATTCATTTGTCGATTTGATTTTGGAAGTGTAACATCTAAATTTTGATATGCGTAGAGGGGTGGGGAGTCAAAGTGAGGTAGAGATTGGCTACCCTCACCAACACTCTACCATATTAAACAATTTATTAACATTTTTTTTTTTCAGAGCTAACTTTTTCTTTTACAAGTTTTAATTTTTTTTTCATTTCAGATTTTAATTATTTTTCTTTTTTTAGATATTTTTTCGTTTCTATTTATCTTTATGCGAACATTCGAATATTTCGTATAATATTCGAATGTTTTGTTGTTGTTTTGTTTATGTCACATCGTTGAGTTGCTCGTTTCTCTTTTATTTCAGTTCCTCTTATTAATTCGTTTAATTTCAGATTTATATATATTTTTTCAGATTTTAATTATCTGATTTCTTTTGTACATCATGTTAGCTAACTCAACCGCGCATTCTAGCGGTAAAATCTCACACTAATTGAATTTGACGAAATATTTCAAGTTCTGTACATCACTATATTAATCCAAATTATCGAACTAATTGTTTCAAGTGCTATACTCTCTTTCCTCGAAACTTGAACTTAAGGTATCCTCATAAATTTTCAAAACTAATTTTCAAAATTGACTTGAATATTTTTAATTACTCTCTTCTTGCGATATTCTTGATATTTTTTTTCAAACCATTTCTCAACTAATTTTAACAAACATTTTTCAAGCAAAGTTTTTCAAAATAAATATATTTCTTAACGAGATCTGCACCTTTGCGTAATGTTTCGCGATCTATCGAGTCGAGTCTGTTGAAAAGATTAAATTGAGATTAATTAACAACCCAAACAAGCTACGTCAAAGAAAATTACGACACTGCCTCAGTTCAAGTTTTCCATATTTTACCGTCAATATCAAGAAGTTTTTTCTGGATATGTCCTTCGGAAAGCAAAAGTTACTTTATCACGCTCTAGAATTTTATGCCACAACAACGTAAGCGAATACGAATGCTCTTGCAGGATATATCTATAATCTTCTTATTCAATTTCGCTGGTGCTTGACGCAACGATAGTCGAGGATTTAGCGTCAACACATCAACGAAGAGTTTATCCTTCTTATCCGCGGTCTTTCGCGCCCAACTGCGTCCTAGAAGGTCATCGACGTTTTGAAACCCTTCGCGTCACTTCATCCACATGCTTATGTAAGCTTTCGAGCTTTCTATGCCCTTCACATCTGCTCCGTACGACATTTTTCGTACCCAGAAATGCGTGGAGATGAAACTAGCGATGATACGTTTAACGTATTAACAATTATTAAAATTATGGACTCGTAATATGTATTTAATATTATATAAGTACGTAGATAATGTAAGGGTGAGAAATAAGACAGGAATTAAGAACGGCACGAACAGCAAACATAACACGGTTTTGAATTTAATAACGATAACGTATATTTGAAATATAAACTATTGCTTGGTACGGTTTAAGGCTAGTCTAATTTTACAATTTTAACATAACGCCAATACTAAACACTCGGCCTACACTATACACCCTGACACTGACTCTGACGCTCTGACCATGAACTCTAACTCTTCGCACAATCTGCACTCATTCTCGAACCCTAAAAATATCCTACAATGGTAGTTTAATAGTTTAAATATTTAAGAATTTAACTATAGTGCATTGTAAAAAATAAGTCAAATTACTTTTCCCAATTTTTCCGTCTCTTCTCCCTTTTAAAATTTTTGTCACAATTGTAACATTATGAAATAAAATAATTATAAAATTTTGTTGTAATTGCGTTGTAATTTATAGTTTACTGAAGACTACGAGTCAATAGAAGTAAATACTTTCTCTCTCTCTCTCTCTCCCTGCCTTTGGCAAAAGTACTTAATTTTATGCCTAAGTTAAAGATAGAACAGAGATAAAATAAAGTCCTTTATTTTCCATTTTCGAGAATTTTTCCAATAAATAAAATATTATGTTTTTAAAAGTACTCGTATAATCTAATAAAATAAAAATATGTAATTGTTATTTTTAAATAAAATACATATAATTTATTATTTACTAATTAAAAAGCTTAATTACAATTGACTAATTAAGTGGTCAATTATACATTTATATCAAATATTTGTTATATTTCATTGAATTACTTAAAGTGATTTGTGCCCACATTCTCATCCTCACACGTATGCACACTGCTATATAGGTACAATACAATACAAATCCTCATGATTGTTTCCTACCCTCTATTTCTTACACGCACTTTCCCTTTACCTTTCAACCCAAAATACACCGTTTTTCGCGGTTTCTTACTTACTCACTCTATTACTCATTCAGAGAAACTCTGCAGACGTTGCTAGAAAACATTCAATCATGTCCAGTTAGGGTCTTGGATAGACATACTTTCGGTTCAAACCCTAATCTCGAACATATGTTTCACCCCTAATGGCTGAAATTGTATTACTCACACATATACGTTCACACAAAGTTCGTGTTCTTACATGACTCTTTAATCTTTAACTGCAATCAGTATAATACTAATGAAGCAACATATTCTATTCAACAAAATAAAAATATGGAGATTTTCCTTGGTAAAAGAAGGATTATTTAAAATCAAGACTTTGAACGATCTTCAATATGTTTAGAATTCTTTAATAATTTATTGTCTTTTATGATTTATTCGTTATAATATAACTAATAAAAATTTTAATGAAATATTCGAGATCTTAGAAATTTATACATCTATTACATATTACATGTATAAATATTAAATATTTAAAGAGATATTACAAATTTATTAAGTATACCGCTATGTACTTAAAATATTTAAAATTTATATTTGAATTATTCAAAATTTATATATCGTTATATATTTATATTAAAAATTTCTCATTGAACATTAAAAACAATGAAAATTTATTGTTTAAATATTTAAAATATATAAAATTTATATAGTATGGTAGGTTAAGGACACTAAATAGAAAAGGGCCAAGAAAAAGAAATGCAGTGAAAGAGAGTGTACAATTGGAGTAATATTTTCGTCGATCAAAGGGGTAAGAGCAATTTTAAGGCAAATTAGGGAAAGCGAGAGATGATCCTTTTAAGAGAAAAATGTTGTGTGAAGCTTTATAGTAGCATGAGATCAAAAGAAGTCATAAGGAAAATCGTTTAAAATTGTTTCGATTTCTCTTTCCTTTTTATGTATATATCACTTTATATATGTATCACAACCATCACTTTATATATATATACCAACCACCACACAACCTTACTTAAATAATATATAAAGGTACTACATTAATTTTGTTAGTGGTGGATGAAATTTAATAATAATAAAAACAATTATTTATTTAATTACAAAGATTGACAAATACAAATATTGGGTTGAAATATAATTATTTTATCACTATCACATGCTCACACGTCTTCTCTCTATTAATACTCAATTCCAACTGACATATTAGAAAATTTATTGTTTATATATTTAAAATATATAAAATTTATATAGTATGGTAGGTTAAGGACACTAAATAGAAAAGGGCCAAGAAAAAGAAATGCAGTGAAAGAGAGTGTACAATTGGAGTAATATTTTCGTCGATCAAAGGGGTAAGAGCAATTTTAAGGCAAATTAGGGAAAGCGAGAGATGATCCTTTTAAGAGAAAAATGTTGTGTGAAGCTTTATAGTAGCATGAGATCAAAAGAAGTCATAAGGAAAATCGTTTAAAATTGTTTCGATTTCTCTTTCCTTTTTATGTATATATCACTTTATATATGTATCACAACCATCACTTTATATATATATACCAACCACCACACAACCTTACTTAAATAATATATAAAGGTACTACATTAATTTTGTTAGTGGTGGATGAAATTTAATAATAATAAAAACAATTATTTATTTAATTACAAAGATTGACAAATACAAATATTGGGTTGAAATATAATTATTTTATCACTATCACATGCTCACACGTCTTCTCTCTATTAATACTCAATTCCAACTGACATATTCCAAATCACTCTCTTTTTTCTTTCTCCTTCCATACAATACATTACATACACAATTCACACAACACCTCAATCATTACACGCATACTCATTTAGCATAATAGCCTGAATTCATTAGATATTTCCATCCCATGCATACTTGTTCCACTCGTTCCAATACATATATATTTAAAAATCTATGTAACCATAATCACAAATTTTTCCTGTATTTAAAGTTTCAATGTTCGACATCTTTGTTAGCCATAGATGCTCTAAGCACGATATCTAAAAGGTCAATAAAAAACGACGCGTAATGATCCGTATGGTTACAGGTCAGATCTAGAGAAAAATTCCACGATCTTGCCAAAAAATTCTGCGAAGCATCACGTATATTCAGGAATCGCCCACCCATTTCGAGCAAAATAGCGCTCAGAGCGCGTGAAAGGGTTTCCGAATTGCTCTGGTAGCATGCTGATTGGGAATTACTTGTGCTCGATGGAAACCAATCAGCGTGCCTATTTTCAGGAATCGCGCTCGAAAAATGAATAAAGCACAATTGCCCGACTTTTCCAAATTAGGATAGTTTGCAGACGCTCGGAATAATTTTGACAATCCTCCCGGAATTGAAATTTGGAATTGCTCAGCTTTTCTAAATTTGAGTTCCTTTTGAGCACTCAGGATAATTTTAAAATCGTTCTAAGTCGTATTACGATATTTCTAGATTTTTTCGAAAATTGTGATCAGAAAATGAAAATCTAAATTAGAGTTTTTGGTGGGTGCTCAGAATTATTTCGATATTTTTACAGAGTCATTTTAGAATTCTTCTGAAATCTTTCGAAAATTTCCTACGTCTGGAAATTGGAATTATTTATAAACACTCAAAATTATTTCCAAGTCTAGAACTTTTCTAGAATCTTTTTAAAATCACCTTAGAAATTTTCCAAAAATGTTTGAAAATTGCATCTCCCTCTAAATTAGAATCACTTGAAGGCACTCAAACTCGTTTTAAAATCATTTTAAACTCTTCCTACACTCTTAAAATTTTTCTGGAATATTTCAGAAATCTTTCGAAAATCTTACGAAAATCATCCAATTTAAAATACCTTTTAAAATTTCTCAAAAATCTTTCAACGTTCGCAAATCACATATTTCCATACATCAGAAAATTCTTCAATGGCAAATCAAAATTAGTCATTAGAACAATCATTCCCAAATTCATCATTCCTAGAAACAACATATACAGTCAGTGTAAGCAGTTAATCGATCAGAACTAAGACACATAGTGACCATTCACTTCGCGACTCATTAACCGATATTAATTTGACAACAGACGATCATGATTCTTCGCACAATTTAGCCCCTAACGATATCTCACGCAACATCAGTCTCTCTTTGTATCGTCTACATTAGTTAACACTCGAGTCTATCGTGCAAGTAAAACCGAGGAGAGATTTCAACGATATTCCTTACTGCGAAGAGTAATCAGCCCGTTGGCTCACTTGCCAAAAACGTTGAATGCTTGCCATCACGCGTTCCTATTCGTACTCTAACTAATTCTAGAATGGCTGGCCGTTGACCTGAACCATCGATCGAAGTCAATTGTCGGTAGCGATACTTCCAATAGAGACACGCATAACCTCATTGATTGATATTGGCCCAATTGATGAGGTGTAATTCAACATTGGTCTACTGTTCAAATCGCCTGTGAGTGAAGAGACAGAACCCAAAAATAGGAGAATAATTCGCTAGATTAAGCCCTTAACTTTTTTGACGTTTATACTGAGTGTACTTATAATGAAGAAAATGGCGATTTCTTGTGTATATCGTCACTACTAAGGTCGATCTTAGTTAGCGACGATTAGTGACGGATGGTTCTTTGAGGAAGGTTGTGTCTAGCTTCGAAGTGTTAAGTGGACTGTATTTTAGGAGAACTCTCTTCGTGACTGTTCTGTCAGTGGTTTTATTAGCTTCTTCTGTCTACTGATTGGTAGCGAATAATATTGAGGGTATGTGCTAGCTCCAGCGTCTTTCGGTGGTGGTGGTTGTTTAAACAATCTGTGTCCCTATGCCCATCGTCTTAACCCCTTGGCTACTGTGGGCGTCTATAGGAGCTTAGAAATTTTGCGTTTGTGACACGAAGGGCGGCCATAGGCGCTTAGAAATTTTGCGTTTGTGACACGAAGGGCGCCTATAGGTGCTTAGAAATTTTACGTTTGTGACACGGAAAGCGCCCATAGGCGCTTAGAAATTTTGTGTTTGTGACACGAAGAGCGCCCATAGGTGCTTAGAAATTTTACGTTTGTGACCTGGAGAGCGCCTATAGGTGCTTAGAAATTTTACGTTTGTGACCTGGAGAGCGCCTATAGGTGCTTAGAAATTTTGCGTTTGTGACCTGGAGAGCGTCTATAGGCGCTTAGAAATTTTGCAAATGTGACACGAAGGGCGCCCATAGGCGCTTAGAAATTTTGCAAATGTGACACGAAGGGCGCCCATAGGCGCTTAGAAATTTTGCGTTTGTGACACAAAGGGCGCTCGTAGACGCTTAGAAATTTTGCGTTTGTAACAGGGAGAGCGCCCATAGGCGCTTAGAAATTTTACGTTTGTGACGTCATAGTTAGGTACCCATTAAAGATCGGTAGTTCTAGTGTTAATTAAATAAAAATTCTTTTCGTATTTAATTTCATTTGTAAATTGAAATAAAAGGGACATTCAGTATATACAAGGTGTAATAAAAGAAATATTAAATAAAATATTTTTAAGAATATCATATCTGTCTATGCTACAGTATACATAAACATATGTATGATCGATTTTTGTACGATACTCTTAAAAGTAAATAAAAGTATTGAACAATATGTATATATAATAGTAAATAAAAATAAAGAAAAAATATTTAATTCAAAAATCTGATATTGTTAATTAGATATTTTCTGTCAATATTTATACCGCAAAAAATTGATGAAATCAAGTATTAAATAATATAATAGTAAATAAAAATATTACATATAAAATATTAATAAATATTGTTAATTAGATATCTTTAATAAATATTTAAGGTAAGATATCGACTATTATATTAATGGAAAAAATTCGTGAAAGAGTTCCAGAATTTATTACGTAGGAATTCCTGAAATATCTAAAAGAAGACGTTATGCCATTGCAGGAATTAAATTAAAATGTCGGAACGGTGTCATATAATATATAATATACGTATCACGCTCAAATTACCTTCAGTTCTAATTGTCCTTTTGACGTGGAGTTTCAGAAGTTATTCATCTTGCTATTTCCAAGATTAAATCCAATATGGAAATTTATTAATCATAATTTTACCAATCCCAAACAATTATAATTTTAATTTCATTCCTTTTAATCGATTTAAAATTATTTCCTTCGTATTTAATAACAATTAACAAATATCAAAAATGAATATAAAATGTGATTTTAAAATTAAAAAGAAAAAAAATAATAGATACGATTTCGATTCGACTGTATTAAAATTCACAACTATTAAAATCACTTAATTCCATTTCTCCAAATACGGAATACTTCAGTGAACAAAATTTGAAGATCAGTTTACCACGAATAAAATTTAAATAATTATTTTTATTATTTCCACTGGAAATCAAATAGTTTTCAGAATCGTTAAAATCAAAGTTTACGGTAATTTGAAAGTGTAATTAATGTATCGAGGCTTGTGAAGTATTGTACGTCAAGTTCCTATTGTACAACTGCCTATCATGTGTTATGTTACCCCTTTCAATCACAGAACGTAAATCCCACGGAGAATTGATGTGATAAATTCGACCGTAAGATTTAGTAGGAAAGAAAATCCGGAAAAACGGCGCAAAAGGTACAACGATGAATGTACTTCAAATATTTCGGAGATTAGTGGAAGGAAAAGGAAAAAGAAAAATACGTACAAATATACCAGTAGTTGAAAAATATTATTAACCTTTTGCGCTACTATGACGACTTTAGCATGATATAAATTTTCACGCTGAACAGTACAATGACAAGTTATGTATATTTGTCACGTAACAAATATTATACTTAACATGTCAATATGAATAAAATTTATATAAATTCCAAAATTTTCGTCTAATTTTATTTCAAATGAAATAAATATATAATAGCTAAGTAAGATCAAATATCTTCCGGTATATAACTTTTTTATAATTAAATCGTGGAGTGAGAGGTCAAATAATAAAATAATATTATAAAATATATTGTACATATTTTTTAAATATAGGCAAATAATTACGAAACTTCTAAATTACAATAAATTATAGAGGGATGAACAGAAGCACAGTGTCTTTTAGACAAACCCATCCTTTTCTAAGATAAATTGTGTCTCTTTTTATTGCAATGGAAAAAATATAAAACTGAAAAAGTATAAGTTAAATTGGGAAAAAATAAAAAAATATTTGTAATAATTTAAAATATCTAATTTTATTTAAACAAAAGTGTAACTACTTTCAAATAAATCGTTTCTATCTAGGATAAATAATAAAATAAATTAATATAATAATATATAATAAATTAATTAGTTATTTTATATTAAAGTAATAGACTAATACACGATTACAAAAATAAAATAAAAATTGCAGAAAAATGGAAAAGATTTTAAAAATGTTTTGAAAAATATCTAATTTTATTTAAACAAAGCTTCCTTTGCATAGGCTAATTTCTTCTAACTCACTGATAATATGACCTACCATCGTATAACCTGCTAGAACGTATAAATTTATTTTAATTATAAAAATTCAATCACCAATCGAATATTTGGACCCAAACAATTTTAAAAATTCAAAAAGTGGATCAGCTTTGTAGTTGTTGATCGCTTTGTAAACTATTTTTAATCAATTCTTGTAATTAAAAAATATATCAACTATCCTTACGTTACATTGCAAACGTTTCATGTATCGATGTAAGCATTACCAACACAATCGTATGCCAGCATATAGTACCCAGAGTGTCGCATAGCACCTCAGATACGAGAATAGCAATAAGTAAGTACTTTGGCACAGTAGCCCCATCTAGCTAACATGACCTTTCAACCTGAATTGCCTTGAGTTTCCTCTGTGAAGTGAGGGCACTTATGACCATTTCTGTTTGCGAAAGATTTAAAAACTATATTTATTTCGTTCGCTATTAATTTACATTAATCTATAAGATAGATTATTATCGTGTAATTAGAATTTTATTACAAAGCATATAACTTGACCCAGCTACTGAAATCACTCTGTATCCTCAAAAATTCACAGCGTCTTCGTAGATCGTCTCATCAAAAACTTGACAGAGCATGAAATAACTCGAATCGTAATACTTCCTTCATTTCTTTCTTCTTTTAGAGTCTCGCGTTATGCGTCAAATATAAAAGCAAAACGTATTGCGTGACAAGACTCTGTTAGAAGCTATGGTTGAAAGTACGTGCAACGTCCGCCATGTTAGATTATCTACGTACGATAAAATTTTAGAATTTACAGATCTTGTTTATATTTTTGATATTTTTAGAAATAACTATTATAAAAATTTATATAAAATTTCCATGTTTCCATATCGAAGTGGATTATCCAATAATATTTTATTATACTTTATGACATAAAATATACATATTTTCGAGTTCATTTATTTTTTAAAATTAATTGACTATATAGTTATATTTTATGGCATATTCTATATTTTTTCAAATATATAGCATTTTATTTTTGAACATGGTATCTAATAATATTTCATAATACTTTATGACATTATAAAATATACATATATTTTCGAGTTCATTTATTTTTTAAAATTAATTGACTATATAGATATATTTTATGGCATATTCTATATTTTTTCAAATATATAGTATTCTATTTTTTAAAATGGTATTTTTATAATATTAACCGACGATATTTTATATTTTATACTAATGAGAATACTTTTTGATTCGTGAATATAATATATATAAACATCGTCAGAAAACAATATCGCAAGTAAAATGGAATGAGATTAATTGATAAATCAGTTTAATTAAGTACAAAACCGGTTTCGACGTTCTAAGCCATTTTAAACCATGTATTACCGAATTGATGTATAATACGAATAATAATGCTATAATAATCGTGCTATCTCCGTTAATTATTGGTAATTAATAAGTAATAATTTTTAGACTTGGATTTATTCCCAAAAACACGTCGATAATTATTTGATATTCATTACTCGTAATTATTATATATTCATTATCGATTTTCCTAGAATAAAATTTAAAGATCATTCTTTATTCAGCATTCTTTATTCAAATGAAAACATTCTAATCTTCTAATCTAATATAATATTTATACTAATTATTTATAGTATTTTACTCGTAACATTTCTCTAATTGCAAATTGTAATTCAACGATAGATAAGAATCATTAATTCACCGATAATTTCATCATCATTAAGAAAATATTCAATAATATACAAAAATTATTAAAAAAATAATTCTGTCGAAAATTGGTTATTTTTGAAACTCTGTGTTTGTTATATTTATTTATTTTTAACCTTTGCTTTCAAAATTCATCGCGATAATACAATAAATGCTCCCCATTCATGTATGAACGATTTTTTGTGACATTTGATATTCACCACGAATCGTTAACTATGCAAAATGGAAATAAATTCAAAGCAAGCTGCATAAATATATCAATAATATGAGATTTTGAAGCCGAACGAACAATGAAAATTGCTACGCCTACATTATCAAGGAATAAATTTCATCGCTGATGCAAATAACACTGTCCTACGAATTTTAACTTTTTCTCTAATCTGTTATATCTATTAGTTAACCCTTTGCACTCGACGATTTTTTGGCTAGAGAAGAGTAGAAATTCAAAGATTCTCTACTAAAAAATTGACGATACCTTTTTGAGCAGTAAATAAAGAATTATATAATAACAGAATTGTAGAATTATTTCATTTCGATACCTTACATTAATTAATATCGATCTTCCAAATTTTATGAAATGGTAACTGAAGCTTACCCCTCGAGTGCAAAGAATTAATCTATTGGGTTGGCAAGAAAGTAATTTCGGATTGCATCAGTAAATAATGTTATGCTTGTTTAGTTATTCTTTTGTCAATGTTAGAATTTTTTTCTTTTGAGATGTGGTAGTCGATACCTTTAGGTTGCTATTTCGTGAAATTCCGTGTAATTTCGTTTATAACTGTCAGTTCACGGTCAGTCTTAACATGGAGTGCAAAAATAAGCATTTTCGAC